>NW_013952578.1:322810-326399 GCF_001266775.1 Austrofundulus limnaeus | reverse complement strand
AAAGCAACAGTCAGCGTGGATTTATACCTTCTCAATAAGTGTGTTTATCTGGGAGGGGTGCTGTTGGATTGATCACGTGTGTTGTGATTCATTGACAGRCATACCTTCTGCTGTTCAASATAATGATGACTGGTAGATAATTAATCATTAGCGGTGCTGCATTTTAATTATAGAAAGCACAAATCTGCTTATGAATTATAAAATTAGTAAGACCGCTAGAGCGCAAAGGAAATATTTAGGTCCGCAATTAGCGGATTTGCACTTTAGCGGGCTGGTGCCCACCATTGCAAGAGAGTTTAAAGGTCCAAGTGAAGGTTAGCAGTTGTAAAGATTTGTCCCAACAGGACTGATTAGAGGCAGACAGGAAGCAGCAAAAAAGATAGTCAAGGGAAATCCTTTTCCCTTCAGGTCCTCAGATCATCCAGGAGTAACTCAGGGAGAGATTTCTGAGCACAGGAGAAAACACAAATAAGTATAACTCAGGTATCAAAAACATTGAGGGGCTGAGATTGCTTTACCCAAGAGCAAGCAATGCTTCAGCAACGAACTTCTTCTTCGAGTTTATTGGCGGTTTGCAAAAAACTTTAGGTGTGCACTACCACCACCAACTGGGATGGAGTGAGGACTGAAACGACTCTTACTAACAAAAAATTTCATCAAGCCTATTAATCAATTGAGCTCTTTCATTTCTGTACTTCTGACAATTTACCAGAATGTGTACTACTGTTTCACCTTCTCCACAATCACATTTACCAGTATCATGTTTCTCTATTAAGAAGAGAGAGCTATTTAATCGTGTATGTCCAAATCAGCAACAAACTGATCCTCCAGACAGCACTCTTATAAAGCCAGGGAGGTAATRACCAYGGGTCTCATTTATAAAGGATTGCATGGAAACCATACTAAAAGTGAACGTACGGCCAAAAGGCGGAAATGGCYTACGTTTTTACCTGTTTACTGAAACATATCCAAGTTATAGGTATATAATGAACATGGACATAAACATAAAGTGATGGAGGCCATCAGGCTGAAGATGAAGGCCTTCCAGATTTGGCTTTCCCAGAGGACTTCTAAAGTAGCTAATGGGTACATGGTGGCAAAGAGGTTGCAGTTTTGTTGGTTGCGGATGCAAAAGCTCGGGAATTGGAGGAAGTCAAGGAGGTCATGGAGAAGGACTATCGGTTGGCCTTGAGGAGGTTCTGGCAGATAAATTGTCTAAATTGTGCCCTAAGGGTAATACCTTTCTATTTATCACCAAAATTTAACCTTTTTGTCTAAAATGGTTTAAATCTACAATATTTGGTCTAAAAATATCTTTGTGCTGCTCTATTTGGGTTATGGCTACTACATTTGAATTTTGTTATTTGTTCAAAATGTACTGTATGATGCTGCTGGTACTGTGTGACGTTACACAGTACTGTGCTCAGTATAAAAGCCACTCAGTAGAAAAGCCCTGCAAAGATTCTGGAGTTAGCCATAGCATTGTTGATCGTTGCTGTGGTAGAAGCTGCCTTCTGCTCACCCACAGTGAAAAACATGGAGTCTATCAGTCATAAAACAAACTGAATTAACTTACACATCCTCTTTGTGCTTCAATATTTTTTTAACAAACTACAAGGTTGCTGTGTGACGTAGTTTAGATCGGGCCAAAATGCTGTTATCTGTCTGACTATAGAGTGACAGGCAGTTTTCTGAGCTGTGGATGTGTGAATCACTTTTACAGTGTGGCTTCACATTGTGTTCCCCTTCATTAAAAAACAATGTAACTTTGGTAAATTTCTTTCTGAGGAAAAGAAGAGGATTGTGGGCGGAGTCTCTGCTTGGGTTACCAGGAGACAAGCTGGGCTCAGGTTGGGGTMGGCTGGAGTGCAACTTGTGATGTCACAAGTAGCGGTGTTTGACAGCAGGTCATTTCAAGACACAGAAAAATACATTTATTTTTAAATACCTCTGAGTGAATTTTTGGTGCTTGGACTGTTTTTAGAAGCGGCACAGACCCAAATGTAAGTAAAAAAAAAACCTGAAAAAAAGTGAATTTTACATATTAGGTCCCCTTTAATGACTTCACCCCGTCTTTGTTGTAGCTGCACTTTTGTTTTTTGACATACTTATTTTGTGGCTGCAAAATGCAGCCATCAAATAATCTTGTTTTTTTTTAATTTATCTATTATCTTCTGCAGGGATTCGTCCCTTTCTGGGCTCAAACTTAAAGCCCACTTCACTTACAACAGAGCTACTAAATCCCACTAGTTGTTCTTTTTAATATACCACCTAAAAGTAAGATTTGGATGAAAGATAACACACATATATTAAAACTGTCTCACCACATCAAGTCTCTTTCTATTTACATAAACTTTTGGCTTTGGATACTCTGTTGGATGGTGCAAAAAAACAAAACAAAACCCAAAAGCAACATGCAGTTTTTTAGTTCTGAGATATTCACAAGTTCTGAAGGAGTCAGATGTTGGCTGCACATAATCCAGCAATATCTTTATGTGTTGTCACATGCATATATTACTGCATTATCTGTATCTAAAAAGGCAGTACAAGCGCAAGGTGACTTCAGACCAATCAAGCAGCAAGCCAGAAAATGATGCACACATTCAGTTTCTTTAATTTTCTCTTTGTTTTTGTTACAAGAAAAAGTATCTGTGTTCCATTATTGTTACATAATTCTAATAAAAACAGCACCAGGCGGAGGTACGTAATCCTTTGTTTACTCCTGTGGAAATGTAAAATTAGTGCTGAGGATGATTTTATGAGAGTGGCTGTGGTGAGTTCTAACACATGCAGCACAACGGCTCTATAGAGGTTCTTATTGCCCACTTTAATTGCCCGGTGGGATTAATAAAGTACCCTCTGGGTCAATTCAGCTGTTTGTTATTGATCTTTGTCTTTGCTCTGTAACCAATCAGAATGTTTGCAGTAAAAGAGATTTAAGCTGTTATGAGTCTAATGATGTAGCAGTGTAATATTTGCTGTAAGTCATGAACCTACAGGTGAAAACAAGCACACAGGGATCAACATCAGGGCTTTTAGGTTGTTCAAGACAACTTATTTTTGTTTTGGACAACCAGAGGCCTATTGCACAAAAGTCAGATTTCTAAATTCAGGATATTGTTGTGATTGGGTTTTTGGTGTTCATGTTTGATGATTGGCTGCCTCATTGTTTCCTGCACCATTGCACACCTGAGGAAGATTCTCCTAATGAGCCACTGGGGCTTTATAAGGCATCCTGACTGTCAGATCTTCGCTGGATCAGCTTTACAAGTTGAAATGGGTGAGATGCCACTAGAGCTCAGAAGAAAACAACTAGCCATAAACTARTGGGCAAATGTTAAAGGACAAAGAAAATTATCCTCCAAATGCTATGCTACAACCTTGTCAAGAAAAAGTAAAGAATTAGAGAATTAATAGTTTTGGATGGATTATAGATGAGATAAGTAGGTTAGGAATKAATCATTATTTAATTAGTCCTGTGGTGAATATTCCTGATACTCCACCTTGGTTAAGTGGTAAACCTGAAGTTGATTTAAGCTTATTGGGAAAAGGCAGACAAATAGGAAAAAAAAGAGGTGGAAAAGTATAT
>NW_013952578.1:320578-322439 GCF_001266775.1 Austrofundulus limnaeus | reverse complement strand
TAAATTGACAGTCTATACAGGTGAGTTAATGGCTATATTAATGGCTCTAGAATGGAGTGAGGAAACAAGAAAGGAGATATTGATTTGTTCAGATTCAAGRAGTGCATTAATAAGTATTTTAGAACAGAGGTCAGAAGCGAGACAAGATATCATATTGAATATTATTCAGTCAATTTTTAGAATAAAAAAATATGGATCCAGGGTAAAGTTAATTTGGATTCCTGCTCATATAGGAATAGCTGGAAATGAGTTGGCACATAAATTTGCCAAGAGTGCAGCAAAAAGGAATAGTGTTGAGATGAATATCAAAATAAGCAGAAATGAGATCAAAACTATAAGTAAAATATATATTTAAAAAATGGCAGGAATTATGGGATAGGGAAGGAAAAGCAAGATTTTATTAGAGCATTAAAAAAAAGTAGGGAAATGTAGGGAAGGTAACAGGAATAAAAAAGAAGAGGATGTTATATCCAGATTAAGGTTTGGACATACGGGGCTAAATAGTACTTTGAAAATAATGAATAAACATAATACAGGTTTTTGTAGTTATTGTGGAGAGTCAGAAACAGTGCAGCATATTTTTCTAGAATGTAATAAATATAGTCAGGAAAGAGAAGTGTTAATCAGAGAGTTAAATAGAAATAAATATAATTTAGATATTAAAAATTTGCTGCAAAGGTCATCTGAGGATGTAGTATTTAACAGCATTTTTAGTTTTCTTAGGAAGTCAGGTATTATGGGAAGAATATAGTGTTAGGACATCTAATCTATACTCCAGTRTGGAAGGTGGCGGTAATGCACCTATAAGTTGTTTGCCAACCGCCATAAAACAAAAAGAAGAAGAAGAAGATCTTCGCTGATACATCTTACCATTCTGGTAGTGTTCAAGCTGAGAGGAGTGGTGGTGAGTAGATGGTTGTGGAGGAGGTGGCTGCTGAGAGGAGTGGTGGTGAGTAGATGGTTGTGGAGGAGGTGGCTGCTGAGAGGAGTGGTGGTGAGTAGATGGTTGGAGAGGAGGTGGCTGCTGAGAGGAGTGGTGGTGAGTAGATGGTTGGAGAGGAGGTGGCTGCTGAGAGGAGTGGTGGTGAGTAGATGGTTGGGGAGGAGGTGGCTGCTGAGAGGAGTGGTGGTGAGTAGATGGTTGGAGAGGAGGTGGCTCCTGAGAGGAGTGGTGGTGAGTAGATGGTTGGGGAGGAGGTGGCTCCTGAGACGATTGGTGGTGAGAAGATGGTTGGGGAGGAGGGGGAGAGTATAGTTGATGGAGAAAGAGAGGCTGGTGTACAGCATGACTGTGCGGAGGCTGCCAGGGAGATGATGGCTGCTGGGACGGGGGTCTATCCTCTGGCTCTGACTGAGTGAACAAAGAGTGACTAAAGAATTTCTTTGCAGCTGGGTCTTTTTTTTTGGCTGAGACTTTGACTGAATCTTTTTTTGCAACCTTCTTGTTGTCATCATTTCCAACATATTCCACAGTAGCACAATAAAATTTATTGTCAGACCAACGTGCAAGAACTTCATCTCCAGGCTTGAGGTCCTCAAAAGTGTCAATTTTCTTTTCATCCTTACTTAGAATGTCACACACTTTGAAAGTTTTAGCTGTGTATCCATCTTCAAATTTCAAAAATACAAACAAGCCTGAAAAAAGAAAGAACAAATATCATGCACCCTTGTTCATAGTTGGATAAAACAACAACAACAACAACAACACTTTTATTCCTGTTTTAGTGCATACGATTATGTACAGTATGTACTATACACTTGACTAACATAAATTAATTAAGCCTGCACTTTATATTGCTATCACAAAATCAGTGTGTGTAATATTCAAATTGCAGGGAACTATTTGGTACAATTATTTTTT
>NW_013952578.1:313349-314480 GCF_001266775.1 Austrofundulus limnaeus | reverse complement strand
GATAATTGCATTTCATTTTCATTCTGTTTAATATTCAACAAGTTGAACAGATAATCCACTCTAACCCCGCTACTTGGTATCGGTATCGGTATCGGCGAGTACCCAAACTGAAGTACTCGTACTTGTACTCAGTCTTGAAAAAACTGGTATCGGGACACCCCTACTTTTTAGCTGATATAAGACTGTAAAACTTGGTTAGAGGAACATTTTTCTGCAGTAAAATGACTGACTACTGCTCAGAAACACTAATAGATTAAACAAGCTTCACTTTAAACCTGGTCAGGACCAATTAGTTTCAGAGCACTTGTTATCACAGAAACATAAGTGCTTCATAGCTCATGCAACCGATTCAAGGCCTAATTAATTCAGGTTTACACCAAAATCCCAGGTTAATCCCTTAGTTTCATGCAATAGGCCTGATCCCATCTTGTTGTTGTCCGGTGGACAACCAAGTCAAATCTTGGATTTAAGTTTGCTCCATCAGATTTCTGTGATCTGTGGAAATGAAAGGAGGAAAAAATACGTTTCAGTGTGGTCTTAAAGCCATTCAACCAATGATGATACAGGACTTAAATGGATGGTTCTTTCAACCAACAAAACAACCACTGTGAACGTTTTACCCAAGCAGAGCAAAGTAGGGCGGGTCATGCCATCTGACCGACAGCAGGTGTGTACACAGACTGCAGGTAAAAGACCTCAACTTTTCCTGGTTGGACTTTGTATTTTATATACTATATTTTGAAGCACCTCACAAGCATTTCCACCTTAACACTGTGTGTTTGAACACACAACAAACATTATTAGCACTAAAATAATATTAATGACAAATATTTAAATGCCCCAAATTATAACAGAGATGCATGTCTCCATTTGACTAAAATTTCCCCAAAATCATAAAGTTCTGTCTATAAGAGTCAGTTTCAGGTGTTTATCATAAATATCTGCAAAATTTAATTCTACACTGTGTTTTAGCAACAAGTTCCTGTTTTGATTGTGCCAAAGCTGATTGTAACCATACTGAGAGATACTGTGATAAATACAATTCAATAAATATGAAAACTAAGTAGTATTAAAGGGATCCCGGATTAGTTGTAACATTAGACTTTATATGATAAACATATACTTTAACTG
>NW_013952578.1:311303-313241 GCF_001266775.1 Austrofundulus limnaeus | reverse complement strand
CCTCCCACCTCCACTGCTTCTGCCGGAGAGCTCAGCGAGCGGACAAGAGTCCCGGCCGGAGCGCAATTGTTGCTCTCAGCTGTTAGAGCAAGGTTGCGCTCCATGAGCGACCGGGAACCAGCCGACGAGCTACCGGTCGATCGCGATTGACTGGCTGGGCACCACTGCTGTAACTGAAAATATGGATGGAGGACAACAGAGCTGCTTCATGGAAGAAGAACCTCAGCTTAGCCTGTTAGCTTTAGCGACCATTAGGGACCATTGCTCGGACCTGATGCCGCTAAAGCAGTTGATAAGGTCCCTGTTTCAGATAATACAATTGCCAGACGTATTGATGACATGTCTGCAGATATTGAAATTGTTGTTTTGGAGAAAATACGCTTGAGCGGAAAATTTGCATTGCAACTTGATGAGTCTACAGACATTAGTGGACACACTCAACTATTAGCCAATGTTCGTTCTGTGGATGGAGACGCCATCAGAGAAAACTTCTTATTTTGCAAAGCACTGCCAGAAAGAACGACKGGAGAAGAAATTTTCCGAGTCACATCAGAATATTTTGAACAAAGTGGACTTCAGTGGGAAAACTGCACAAGTATCTGTACTGATGGAGCAGCAGCTGTGGTCGGGCGCACCAAAGGTTTTGTTAGCAGAGTGAAGGAGAAACACCCAGAGGTTATTTTTACACACWGTTTTTTGCACCGTGAAGCACTTGTTGCAAAAACGTTACCAGCAGACCTGGCTCCTGTGTTGGATGATGTTGTGTGAATTGTAAACTTTGTAAAGACAAGACCTCCGAAAAGCCGCATATTTGCATCTTTATGTGAAGGAATGGGAGCAGAACATACCTCCATACAGAGGTCTGATGGCTGTCGCGCGGGAAAGTGCTGGCCCGTGTGTATGAGCTGTGGGATGAACTTAAAATGCTTCTGACTGATGAGAGGTGCGATGATGCAAAGTTGCTCACAAGTGATGAGTGGTGTGCAAAGCTTGCATACCTGGCAGATATTTTTCAGCATCTGAATGAACCGAACACATGAATGCAAGGCCGAAATGAAAACCTGCTCACAAGCACAGACAAAATAAATGGATTTCGTTCAAAAGTACATCTCTGGCAACAACATGTTGTAAGTGCCAACCTTGGCATGTTCCCCCTCACCCAGAAATGTCAAGAAAATGTCAATACTGCAGCGCTGTGTGAAATTATAGGTAAACATCTGAAAACTCTTGAGGAGAAGTTGTCTTTTTATTTCTCCTCAACCTTCGATGAATCCTTTGACTGGGTTAGGGACCCATACAGCTCAGGAGGAGACTTTGGAAATAACATGACTTTGCAGGAGCAGGAAGAACTGACTGAACTGAGACAAGACCGTGGCTTAAAGCTGAGCTTTGCTGATCTACCCCTGGACAGTTTTTGGTTGACTGCTGCCATAGTTTTCCATTCTCTCAAAAAGAGCTGTCTCAACATTGCTTCCATTCTCGACAACATACTTATGTGAGCTGAGCTTTTCAAGCATGACTGCAATAAAGACTAAAAACAGAGAAAGACTGAGAGCCGTTGAACAAGAACTTGGTGTGTGCCTGTCTTCAATTCCTGCAAGGATACCAGCTTTGTGCACATCTAAACAAGCCCAGGTTTCACACTAGGTGCGTAAATTCAGTTTTTGTCATTATATGAGCTGTATTAAGCTACAACGTGGCATTTTTTAACGTTTCAGATTAGTAGTGTGCCTCGAAATTTTTTTTTTTAGTAAGAAGTGTGGCGTGGCTCCAAAAAGGTTGAGAAACACTGCTCCACTGCAGTCACATGACAAACAGCCAGTCTGAGCTAGCACTGCTAACATTCACCGGCTACATTACGCCATCAAACTATTGCACACCAACAAATGTGTTCAAGCAAAAGAAACCAGACAACTTATGTTTTATTTCCACCATGTC
>NW_013952578.1:308584-310251 GCF_001266775.1 Austrofundulus limnaeus | reverse complement strand
AAAACAAGATCAAAAAGACTTTTTGGCTGATATAAGYTTTTAAAACTTGGTTAGGTGGACAGTTTTTGCAGTGTATTTCAGTTATGATAGGCAGGACCATCTTTCTTTCTGGGTCTGTGCTCTGTCCCGCCCCTGTCATTTCTGTCCAATGACCGTCACTGTCGTGGTTTTGTTTATAAATTATAGCCTGCTTGCAAAAATGCACAATGTAAATGCAAACCCACCAAACAAAAAAATAAAGTCCAGTTTTAACCCAGACCGAACAAGTGYACAAAAGGACTTTCCAGGTGTGATYCACCCTATAATACACCAAATGTCTGAGAAAACATTTTGCAGTAGCTGTGCAAAATGCTAGTTTGAAGGTTTAAAGCAAATTTGTCAATTAGGCTGTTGCCAGTGCTTCAAAGTGACAGAGTTAGGACGTGGTGACACTGCTGCTGGAGTCGTCGGGATGCAAGTGTAGCCAGCTCTAATGAGCCTCTGACTTTGAGGCACATCAATGAAGTGCCTCATTCATAATAAAAAGCTTGGGTACTGCAGGCAGCAAGCTAAATGAACTGGGACTAAAATGCAGGCAAACAGTTTAGTCTGTCCCTCAGCTCTGTGTGCATCAGCTGTTATAATTAACCAAACAGCTAACATCTGCAGAGCCTAATTATAACTGCAGGTAGCCTAACAGGCAACACGGTTGCACATAGGCATATAAAATGTGAATGTGTTATATTTTTTAACAATAATTGAATGATTCGACCATGAGTGATCAAAAGACTGAAGATGCAGAATTTTAAAAACAAGAACCTTTGTCCTTTTGTTATGCCAGGAAGTAAAAAACATATTGATAAATCTCACCTCAAAGAGATATAAATTTTGTGGGAGACTAAATTAATTAAAGGCATGACAATTATAGAAATAAGAAATTATAATTCGTAGACTGTGAAACCAAGCATTTTGTTGTTTGCATCAAATTGTTTTGAGAACACTCATAACTCATAACTCAACTTTGCAATTCTGATACCCCAACAAAGCACGCAGGGGAGGGGTGGGTGCGGGGGGTAGTGAGGGCTTAATGATGTGCATTATCATTATCCAAACAGCAGCCATTTAAATAGGATTAATCCTGGGGGGTTGTTCACTTATCCTGGTGTCTGAACATGGAAACACAACACAGGCTGTGTTGGTCACTGCTGATGGTGACTGATCAACCTCAAAGGTCAGTGGTCAGAGTCACAGCTGAAGTGACAGATAAGAGGAGATGAAGATTATTTACAGGACATGAACACATTTAATGGCTATTTGCAGTTTTAGTTTGTACTAGGAACTTTGTATTTTTTGAAATATCCATCCATCTATTATCTACACCCGCTTCTTCCTTTCAGGGTCACATGGGGTCACTGGTGCCCATATCCAGAGTCACAACAAAGACCTCACTTTGATAGTAACCATGGTACAAATGGTCCTCACTCTGTAGTAAAAACAAGTACACACGCACACACACACACACGCACACAAACTTTTTTTATATCATTGTGGGGCCCGTCCATTGACTTCCATTCATATTTTGGTAATTTTACATTCTAACCCTGACCACAAACCCTAAGGCTAACCTCACAGCTAACCTTCATGACCCCAAAACTAACCTAAACTCAATTCATATCTTGGTCCTAAAC
>NW_013952578.1:298440-300032 GCF_001266775.1 Austrofundulus limnaeus | reverse complement strand
ATGTTGACATGTTTTTTGGGTGTGGGGGGGGTGGTCATCAAACCATAATAGTTACAGGAGTTACATTGAAGTCCCTCTGGGCTCCATTGAGACCAACTTGTTGCTGAGTAGAGTATCCTTAGAGTTCTTGCAAATGTAATGGCCTCATTTACACAACACTGGAGGCAAGAAGGACTTTTCACATCTGCTATATATGGCAGCTCCTTTGGATTTAAAGGTATAACTGCCAAATGCASAGGTCTGGTAGTTCTAGTTCTAAACTGACCAACTCAAAGAAAAGTTCAGGGTGCTGATTTCATCAGGCTGTGGTGCAGTGGTTAGGGGAGTCGTCCTGGAACCGGAAGGTCACCAGTTCAATCCCCCGTCCAGCCGTCTCAGTCGTTGGGCAAGACATTTCACCCTACTGGTGGTGGTCAGAGGGTCCGGTGGTGCCTGTGTATGGCAGCCCCGCCTCTGTCAGTGTGCCTCAGGGCAGCTGTGGCTACAATGTAGCTTACCATCATCAGTGAGGCATCATCAATTTGGCAGCAATGTGTGTGAATGTCTGTAAGTGTGAAGAGCTTTGGGGTCCAGAGGGGCTTGATACAGGGCTCTATAAGTTCAGCCCATTTTCCATAATTCTGTAACCTTGGCGTCTCTATAAAAACAAGTTTTAGGTCAGTCAGTTGGGGTTGATTCAGCTGCCCTTGAAGCTCACAAGTTACACTTCATTATGTCCACAGTGAGTGTTTGTGATCAGGCAGCCAGACCAACAGAGAACCCACCATAGTGACCCCAGAGATGAGGTCAAAGGTCTCAGCAGCTCCCACAGCTGTGGACGGGGCTTGTCTCTGTTTGCTGTCACCTAATCAGCACACTCGTGGCATTTGACCCTCATGAATCACTGAAGTGGAATAATCTCATAAAAGTAAAAGGCTGGAACTGTTGTAAACACAAGCAGATAAATTATAGAGAACTGTCGCAGCCTTTCAGCTCCTCTGGATGGCATTAATCTGGCCTCCACTTCTAATGTAAAGAACCTTGGTGTTATTTTTGATCAGGACATGTCTTTTAACCCCCACATTAAAAATGTTACCAGGTCCGCCTTCTTCCACCTGTGTAATATCACTAAAATTAGAAACATTTTGTCCAAAAATTGATGCATCACGTTGATTTATCACGTCTAGACTGGATTACTGTAATTCTTTATTATCTGTGTCCAAAAAACTCTTTAAGAAGTCTTCAGATGATCCAAAATGCTGCTGCTAGAGTTTTTTAATGGAATCATATTTCTCCAGTTTTAGCTTCTCTCCACTGGCTCCCTGTTAAATCCAGACTAGAATTTAAAATATTACTCCTAACATACAAAGCTCTCAATAACCAAGCTCCATCATATATCAAAGATAAATAATAATACGTAATAATAATACATTTATTTGTATAGCACCTTTCACAATCCAGTTACAAAGTGCTTTACATCAGAGATTCTTAACCTATGATGGGCCGTGGCCCACAGTTGGGCTGTGAACACCACCTTGAGTGCCTCAGATGAACAACAGTTTTTAACTTTGGGCTGCAGAGGGCCGTGGGACCTCATTGATTTTGAATAAGGT
>NW_013952578.1:294943-297778 GCF_001266775.1 Austrofundulus limnaeus | reverse complement strand
ATCCATACATTGGTGATGTCTGACTGGGCCTCGTGCCACTTTATGATCAATAAATTGGGCCGAGGGTCCCGAGGTCAAAAATGTTAAGAACCCCTGCTTTACATCATATAGTAAAATCAAAACACATAAGAACATAGCACAAATAAAAACAAAACATACAAAGGTCAACAATTAAAAGCCATCTCATAATAATGTGTTTTAAAAGAGATTTAAAAGAGGACAATGAAGAAGCTTGTCTGATATAAAGTGGCAGTGCATTCCATAAAAGAGGAGCCCTAACAGAAAAGACAGAAAAGAGCAGCAAACAGAGAATTGCAGTAATCAAGATGACAGAAAATAAAAGCATGAATGAGGGAAGTTGCATCCTTAAATGAGATAATTGATCTTAATTTGGCAACATTTCTGATGTGATAAAAGCCAGTTTTAATACAATTATCAAAATGTTTAGTTGAACTCAGATCCGAATCTAGAACTACCCCAAGGTTTCTAGCCTCATGGGAGCAAGTAAAACCTGAAGAATTAAGAATTTGAAGTATAGGGTTTCTATGAGCCTTAGGACCCAAAACCAACACCTCCGTTTTATTATTGTTTAACAATAAAAAATTATTGGACATCCAGACCTTAATATCAGTAAGACAAGAACTTATGATGTTTAGAGCAGATAGATCAGAAGGATCAATGGATAAATATATTTGGGTATCATCTGCATAAAAGTGTAAAGAGACATTATATTTGTGAATGATTTGACCAAGAGGTAACATGTAAATAGAAAATAGCAGTGGGCCAAGAATTGAATCTTGTGGAACGCCACAAGAAAGTTTTACCAATTCAGAAGAACTGTTACCAATTGATACACAGAATAACCTATCATTTAAATAAGATTTAAACCAGTTTAGAGCAGTTCCACTCATACCCACAGAGTATTGCAGGTGATTATCTTATATTAGATCTTATTGTTCCATCCTTTCCTAAGAGAACTTGGCTTTCTTTTTAGACAAATCCTATAGATAGGCTTAGGTTTCCTGAGCTATTCCTTATTTCTGCTGCTACAGGCTTAGAACAATGAAATTTTCATCATGCAGCTGCGACAATGAGAGCCGATTTTAGCAGTTTGGATGGAGCATGTAGAAGCCTTTACACCATTCAGTACAATAAAACACTTAAATGACTGAACGGCTAACTAGTTCTCTAATTACAAACTAAATTATGAAACGTTTGAGCTGAGCCATACTCTTTGAGACCGCACATAAAACAGATGCATTGTTCCATCAGAGGTGGAGGCGGCACATGTCCAGTGTTGGACTTCCACTTGGGAAATTGTGTTGTGAGCAAAATAAAGTCTGATGCGTGGCTGTGATTGAGTTGGAACTCTAGTAAATAGTTTTGGTTCCCTAGAGGAGCATAAGATGCTGTTGAATGGTCACAACAGCAGCAGCCACTGACCTGTGGAAGATTATGGATGGAGAAGGTAAAGAAAGTGCTGAAGCAATATTCCAAGAAGCAACTCTGGGAGATAAAAGCAATAAAGAAGAAAAGAACCTTTAACATTAAGTGTCCTTTCATTATATACATATACCCATTTACAAAGTTGCATGTAAAATTCTGAAATTTGAGTTGCTTTATTCAACTACAATTTAGTAGTTAGAGTTTATTATTATTATTATTATTTGTTTTATTTAAATGCTCAAAAGGGCAGTTCAATTGAAAAACAGATTTAATTTTTAAACTACAAGAAAGAATAATCTAAAACTATATGCAGAAATCAGGAAGACAATGTGCAGAACTTCTGATGAACTGTATGTAGAATAGAAAAGGCAGTTACTGAGTGTGAAAAAAACCAAAATATATTATGAGAAATTGCATTAAGTACAATAACTAATGAAGCAAATTMAGATGGAGATGTTGTCTTATTGTCTTATAATCTAATACTCAAACATAATTGGTAAATAAAAGACGAAAGCAGCCACAGTGACATATCGAATTATAATGTAAATGTTTTTAAACATTGAAGAGATCATTCAAGACCAACACCAAAGTTGATTTTCTGCTGTACTAAAACAATACCAGTGAGAGAAATTTGATAGCAGTAACACTGTTTTATATAAATTTAGATGGCTGTCAGTTCAGCTCTACACAGTTATTTCATATTTTCAAAAAGGCCACAAGCTGCCTCCAAACTGCWGCAGCTAACTGCAGCTGAAGCAATTATTACCCATATCATTGGTCAATATGTCAATAAGTGTGTAATGTGATACTGATGAAGACAGATTGCTCTTGATACAGTTAGAATTAAACTGTTTTCCAAAGTGAAGTCCTTCAATGAGCTGTCTAAAACAAGTGAGATTTTTCATAAACGTTTCACAAACCTCAAATAATCTCAACTATCTCCTTGACTAGTTTGGATGTGTTTGTTGCTTTTAAACTCACATTTGAGCAAGCTGATAATCTTCTAATTATTGAAGGACTGAATCAGAAGAAATAAATCTATTTCAAAATGGCTGACTTCCTGTGGCAGGGGCGGAGCCAGAGGGTGGCCAGGGGTGGCCATGGCCACCACAGACAAATCTTTGGCCACCCCATTGGCCACCCTGCTGTACACACCTCTTCCACAGTGAAACAACCCTTAGGGGTGTAAAAATCCTCCTGAACAGTTGGTGACAGTGTTTAACAGCTTGAAACATTACTAAGCTCTATCACTGAAGAAGAGTAAAGACAAGGAATTGATTGTTTTCTTTATATACAGAACACATGCCTACAGGTGCTAGTCATAAAATTAGAATATCATGAAAAGGTAGATTTATTTCAGTAATTCCATTTAAAAAGTGAAACTTGAAT
>NW_013952578.1:288082-293373 GCF_001266775.1 Austrofundulus limnaeus | reverse complement strand
CCTTTGTACTTATGGAGACACATGTATTTTTGTTTTTGTCACCATAAAACAGTGTCATTTTATGTTATGAAGGCTACATGATGCTCTGTGTTTGGT
The DNA here is from genome assembly GCF_001266775.1 of Austrofundulus limnaeus. Taxonomy (NCBI): domain Eukaryota; kingdom Metazoa; phylum Chordata; class Actinopteri; order Cyprinodontiformes; family Rivulidae; genus Austrofundulus; species Austrofundulus limnaeus. The sequence goes on along the minus strand of NW_013952578.1, from coordinate 293,277 downwards.
TATGAGTAGACCTATCACTAAATCAGAAAAAGTGAAACACCCCTCTAAATTCACTGTTGGTGATTATCAATATTGCACCTGTTCATTGGGTAAAATTATTAATATTTGTTTTAAACATGCGTTTTAAGGTCATCCTTATTTGGCACAATGARGTGTTGCAATTAAAAATAAATCAATAAACAATGTAAAAGTAAAAAGCACCTCTAAAGTCATTGGATATGATAGTGTGTCACTTTATTAARCTTATCTCAGCTAAAACAGTGAGTTTAAAAACAGGACTAGATTAATGAAGAATCTGTCTCTGAAATAATTATTAAATCAAGTGTTGCACCAAATTCGACATGTGTATGTTTAAGTCATAAAAGGAGCTGATGTTTAGAGGGCACTGGAATGACAATTTGCCACGCCCACATTTGGATCGTTGCACCTCCCCATATTTGCGTTAGTTCTAACTGCCAAGTTTCATAATGCTCAGCCCAGGCTCATTGGTGGCCCGACTTCATTAGAGCTAAACAAAAAACCAAAACAAAAAATAAATAKATAACTGAAGTCATGTTGAATGATGTTGAATACTTTTTGAGTTATACGCATTTTTGTACATCCAGACACTCTGAGGTGGGGTACATCAACATTCCTGCCAAATTTCATGTTGATCGGCGCAAACATTTCCGTGACACGGTTGACCAAAAATCGCTAAAAATAAACAAATAAATTAATATGAAAACATTATGACGCCCGCTTTGCATGCAGAGATCATAATCAGGTCAAAAACAATAGGGCCTTCTGCTGTTTTATAGCATTCAGGCCCTAAAAACATCTTATCAATCCCATCAGGTTAGGCATACCATTACACCAGAGAAAATTCCTAGTCTGTAACTCGTTTACTGACAATGGCAATAAAGTGTTTCTGATTCTGACGTGATGATGGTTCAGCTGATTGTAGTCCACCCTTGCAGGCTGCCTGGTTACTCTTTAGTCCAATTTCAGTGTGAACCTCTCTCTGAGTTAGTAGTAATTAAAACAGTCAAAATGAGTACAATCAGCAGTTTATAGAAACGTGTCTGATTTCTTTTTATCCAATCTGATGCTTAAAGTCTCAGAAATGTTTTCCTTCTGTGATTTAAACACCTCAGCAGTAATCACAACTAATCAGCCAGTGATTATTTTATCATCACTTCTCAACACACTCCCTCCTACAAGAATCAACAACACTGGGAAGCTGCAGATAACAGCCTGCATTTATCCATTCAGCTGTAGTAATGGATACACTGCCATTTGCACCTCAGGGGTAATTTGATTTGCCCTGACATGGTAAATTACCCTGCCACAACCTACCCATTTTATCTGCTAATTGAATTTAGAGTTGCTCGACACCCAGAGCCTTTGATAGAGTTTCAGAGGCACAGAGAGGCCGCTTAGTCTTCTTTGGACAGTAGTTTCCCATTGTGTGTGGACGACTGCATGCTAGAGATGATTACCCTCGTATTTTCACAAACACATTGTCAAGTAAGACATGGAGAGAAATCTGTTTGTTGGGCAATAGCAAGAAATAAAGATGTGTGCCCTTGCTTTACTTTATACTCTGTTATGGTTTGTATTTTGAGCTCTGAGTAAACACCGAACAAAGTCAAAGTTTTAACAAGTTTGTTAGTAATTTTGGCTGGAAGGTTGGGACCGGACTCCGGGGTCATCAGTTCTGGACACAGAAGCTTTGGGTTAGGTTGAGTCGTGAACACGATATTATTTGTAAAAATAAAGAGAGTCACCAWCCTTTCCTGCTGAGTTGAAGTCCGGGTTGAAACAYCAGCTGATGTGTTTTGGTTCCGGGCTGTGTTGTCAAGAGGAGCGATAATATCGCTGGACTTACTCAAGGTCAGAAATGGGGCAAGGGTCATACACAGGTGGTCAGAGGACGTTACCAGGTTTGAAGGAGAAGACTGAGTCGTTGGTCCAGAGATGCATTCAGGGGTCAAGATCCAGGAGTTCCGATGTGGCGCGGTTCCGTTCAGGGAGCAGGCGAGTGACAATAATCCAAGAGACAGAAAAAAGGTTGTTACCGTGAGAGCAGATGGCAGGCGGGATCCGACAGGGGCTGAGGCAGGAGACGGTAAACCAGGAGACATGAGCAAGGTCGGGGACATGYGGCAAGAGCAGGACAAAGGACAAGAATGCTGGAAGATCATAGGTGAGGCTGATGATAATCTGGCAGTGAACTGAGAATGAGACTGGGTTATATACTGCTAGAAACAGGTGAGTGAAATGAGCTTGATTAGAGTTTCTATGACGGGAGGGGCGAGAGCAATGAGCAGGAGCTGGATGTGAGCTGAAAGGCTGGGAACAAGACTATGAGGATGAACTGGAACAAGAAATAAAATAATATAATTAAACTGAGACAAGATTGGGCAGACAGGGACAGAATCATAACTTACTCATCCTCTAAAAAGAAAGAAACTGGGGGTTGAAGACACTACGTTTTCCACTGGACTATTAACTTCTTGGACAAGGGACACTGCATTGTAAGAAARATATTTTTTTGTCAAGCACCATTCTGCCCACACTACTCCAAATGAAACTGAGCAGCTTGACRGTTGACCCACACCTACAGAACTGGCAGCCCACAGTTTATCAGAGTGGGAGGTAGTGTTCCTACCAGTCACTAGCAGCACAGTAACACCCCAGAGGACTGTACACTCCTTCATTTTGATATTTTTGCACTTCCAGATGGTGGTCAGAGGGTCCCGTGTCACRGATGCTTGGCAGCCCCACCTCTGTGAGTGTGCCCCAGGGCAGCTGTGGCTACAGTGTAGCTTACTGCCATCAGTAGGTGTGTTTCCATTGCAAATGTGCAAAAAAACTTTGTCGATATTCTGTTAATGTTGAAAAAACAGTTTCGCAACTGCGGTGTTTCCATTAAGTAAGAAATGTTATAAAGTCACGTGAATACGTTTGTTCTCATGATAAGTCATTACAAACATGGRYGCYATGGATGTAAACACATAGCATYWTGCTACCGCGACACTAGCGCTCATCATCAGAGGAGACGTCGGCGTCTTTTATCGAGGCTTTCCAGCAACAAGTTCCTACATCGGAGCGGCTACGTATGCTGTGTTTTTGGGAAATTGTAGTCGGTGAGTTTACTATTTTATACTACTTCTGTGATATTACTACTATTTCTATTTCCTGTTATCTTCTTTGTCTTCCTCTTTTACGCCAGTAGAAACAGCCAGTTGTTGATCACGTGACTCCCGTGATGCAAAAAAGTGTTTCCATTGCAGTTTTGCGAAAAACACCAATTTCGATACGGCCAAAAAAACCACCTCATCGTAGCGCAAAAACATTTTGTTGAAAAACATAATTTCTTTCTAAATTGACGTGTTTCCATTGAGCAAATTTATTTTCGAAATTCTAATTTGCACATTGTCATGGTCAATGGAAACACAGCTAGTGTGTGAATGTGTGTGTGCATGGGTAAATGTCTGAAGTGTAAAGCACCTTGGGGTCCACGTGGACTTGATAAGGCGCAATATGAGTTCAAGCCATTTACCATTTACCAGAGTGGGATTAGAACCAGGATCATTCTAGTTGGCAGGCACATAGATTTTACATAGGATTAAAAATTAACATGCTTACTCTCATGTTCTGACCAAGCGTTTCTTCTCTAATAGCTTGTTTTCTCTTCAATCACCAAATTCTTGTTCTCGCTGATGTTTTTCATACTCCAAGTCACCCCTCGTCCCTCCCCACCTTCTCAAAGTGTTCCAGCAGACTYATATTTGTCTTTACACCTCCTCCTACTCCCAGAACATCTGGTGTTAGGTTTTCAGAAACACAAACATCCTTGGCAAGCTTTTTGATGGCTGAACACATGATCGTTGACAGTTTACAGAGGCCGTAAACATTCTCCTGTGGTCACCAACATGACACAAATCTCAGCTGATGGGAGATTTTGGAACATGAAAATATTTGCATTTCTCTGTAACTCATCCTGCTGTTGTGTATTTCTGGAATGTACCTTTATGGTACATTTACCCWCTGAATGTTAAGGCTAATAAAGCAAACCATTGTGACTTGTGAATCCATGCTGCATGATTTTCTCTAAGTCTGAGTGTAATTTAGAAAGATTTTATTTAATGATGCATACTTAATCCGTTGATTTTATAAGAGCGTCTCCAGGGGTGTCGATGTTTCTGGGGATAATAGGAATTGGTCTGGACAGAGGAGGACATTTAATATATACTCAAGCCTTTATTTTTTTCAAAGTTTGTTTTTGTTGCTAAGGTGCTTCTTAAAGAACAAAGAGGAAACCCAGAAATGGGCTTGAAGATTTTCTTTTTCTGTGTGTAAGTGTGTGAAAGTCCATATTTGTCTGTAAAGGATGATTCTACAGTGTCAAAAGCCTAACTGTGATGTAAGTCTTTGCAGATCTGGTGCCCTGCTCTGAGGCAGGGTCAGAGGAAGTGGCCCATGAATCAGGTGTTATTGAGGAAAAAAATGCATGTTCAATCAAGTACCACCATCATGCATTGTTGGAGGTCATGAACAGTTACATTAGGAACACAAGTCAATCAAAAATATTCATATCTTGTATTTTGTGTTTTTATGCACAGGTGTGCAGATAAATACATTATGCACAAACATAGGAACATATTTTAATGAATCAAAGTTACCAGATTTTTATGAAATAATTTTACTTTAAAATGGTGACAATTATACAGCTGGCTACACTTAAAATTTCAGAGATAATCAACTGGTTGCTTGTGGACTATATCTAGTCCATGAGCTCATTCTCTTTAGCCCACACATCATTTTATTATTACGTCAAATGCAATCCAACAGTAATTAGTTTGCTTGTTTACAGCYTGTAACCTGGCTGTTTTAGTTTACTAGGATGTAGAAAATGTTCTAAATTATTATTACAACTGTTCTCTCCAATGAGACATCATCTGAAATGAGAAAAATGAATGTGGATTTATGTATTAAAACATCAGTGAAATGGTGCAACAAACTATTTTAGTTTCACAGGATACTGTGCCGCTGTGTGTTATAACTCTGAACAGAGGAAGAGGACCATGTTTGCACAGAACCAAAGTTGTTGAAGCATCAATAATCTGAGAGTCTGGGGGAAAGCACCAAAACCAGTGTTTTTATAAAACACTGGTTTACTTTTTTCAACACAAGAGCTTCATATATATTTA
>NW_013952578.1:285609-286577 GCF_001266775.1 Austrofundulus limnaeus | reverse complement strand
ATGTATATATACTGTACATATGTATATATATATATATATTCCGTCATTTTATTTTCCTCAAACAGGAAGTTTAACACTGTTTTTATCAGACCATTTAAGGTGGCATTAGTCCAATAACTTTTTAAGAACAGCTGCACTACAGTATGCCTATATGTGTACATGCACACAAACTGAAGGGGATATACATGGGAGAGGGTGGGGGTTCTTGGCACTGGGCCTGCTACAGTAAAACATGTCAGGGGTTGTCTGTCAGCAGCCTAATGACTTCAGCAGACCAAGTCTGGATTTTGGCTTTTCCCCACCAGCGACACCAACAGCCATAAAACGCTGCGTGCTTGGAATGCAAAACATGGATTCTGAAGACAAAAACAGTAACCCAGAGATCACACACAAATTGGAAACACTGTGACTTACACAATAACACACTCAAGTTATTCTGAAATATGCTGTCGTGGAATTTTAGACCAATATTTGTCTGAGCGTACAGAATTATTATCTGAAGTCAGTGCGCAGATTGTTTGAAAAAAAATAAATGGACTGCAAGMGTCTTAAAAAACAGACGAGTCTTCATGATTTATAGAAACAAACAAAATTAAAGGGTAATGAAGTATATCAGAATCATCTATCCATCCATTATCTTCTGTTTATTGAGTCAGGCAGCAGCTTGAGCAGAAAGGTCCAGACCTCTAATTAGCCACCTCTTCCAGCTTTTCTGGGGGATTCCACAGCTTTTCCAGGCCAGACAGGAGACATACCATATTTTTTCATGTATAATARGACCCRCCTTTTCTGAGCTTAAAAAGCATAAAAAWTTTAATCCTCAAACTACATCCAATTTCTTACAGACTTCAAGATTTTTCAGCCTTCGCAGTCTTTGTACATATCAGTAAAATGATCATTGGACTGTTCATTTTATTTTAACAACATATGTACTAAAAGGTATTTTGACAACAAATATATATCAGCTG
>NW_013952578.1:283165-285543 GCF_001266775.1 Austrofundulus limnaeus | reverse complement strand
CAGTCCACCAGGAGGCGCAAACACAAAAGTCAGAGACTTCACATGAGATTTGGGCCATCTTCTGGGGCAAAAGCAGATTATTTCCTACTCATGAGCGCCCCCTCTGGTGGGGAAACTTTTTTCAGGGATACAAACCTTTTCAGAACACCGGTAGACGGCAGCCATTACAGACAAACGTGTTTGTTGTTGTTCGAGGAGCGGCCCGGTCACACGCTAATGTCATTAGTTCGTTATCATTACTGATGCTACGTTCACACCGAACGSGTTTTGAGTGGCCAAAAAGCGCAAAACGCCTCTCGTTGGACGCACTATGTTCAGACCGAAGAACGCACTAGTGTTCAGACCAGAACAAGCAGCAGCGAGGTGTGGGAGGAGCGTGTCCTCGGTGGGTGAATAAAGATAAAATAAAAAAAAATGGCTTTGATTTATTTACTAAAAAGCAAGCAAATGTTGCACACAGCTGATAATTAACTCACCAGATGATTTAGAGGCAATTTGTTCGGTTAGTTTCGTCACTCCAGAAGCTGCCAGACAGACTTTTTTTTTTGGTCCCAAGCAGCTGATCCACATCGGTGCTGATATATCCTGCCAGAAAATCRAACTGCACATGGTCGATTTCAGGTAAAGATCTCCAGTCCYTCTGTTTCGGTTTTCAGTGGGAGACGCGTCGAGCGGCGAAAAGTTCAGATATTTGAACTCGGGCGGTGGCGGCTTCCGCAGCACCACATGTGCGGAAAACGCTCTGCGCCCCTTCCGCCTTCCTTGCGCGCCGGCCAAAACGTACGTGACGCGACGCACGACCCATAGAGGCTCACCCACCATAGACTTTGCATGTGAATCGGCCGCTCCTGCAGCTCAAAACGCGTTCGGTGTGAACGAACCATAAGGTGCAGGACTGCCCCCCTTTTTTACATCATGTCGCCTGCCTGGATCTGTTATTATCTCGCTCTGATGCACGGAGGAGTGTCACAGGTGAGCTCGTTTCAACTGCTTTTTACGATGCGGTCTCATTTAAGGACTCATGCATTTTGTGAATGAAGCCGATATTTCAGTTAAAATACATAAGTAAAAATATTTATCAGAGTATAGTACTACCCCTCAACTTTATGGATGATTTTATGGATTTAATTTTACGTATTATACTTGAACAAATATGGTAGTCTCTCCAACCTGTTCTGGGTCATCCTCTGTGTCTCCTCCCAGTCAGACATGCCTGAAGCACTATAGGGAGGTGTCCACGAGGCATCTTTACCACATGAGCCACCTCAGTTGTTTCCTCTCGATGTGGAGGAGCAGCAGCTCTCCTTTGAGTCTCTCCTGGAGAATTAAATTTCTCACCCTGTCTCTAAGGGAGAGTCCAGCTACCCTGCAAAGAAAACTCGATTTGACCACCTGTATGTGTGATCTAGTTCTTTCGGTCACTACCCAAAGTGTGTGTCCATTGGTGAGGGTAGAAACAAAGACAGACAAGAGAGAGCTTCTTCTTACAGCTCAGCAGACCATTACAAAGTCCACAGCCACACACCAGTTCATCTATCAATCTCATGCTCCATTCTTTCCTTACATGTGAACAAAACCAGAAGATATCTGAAACCCTACACTTGATGCAGAACCTCACCCCAACCCAGAGAGAGCAATCCATCCTTTTCTAACTGAGGACTCAGGATTGGATTAAATGATTACGAAACCAGCATTGTCTTTTTGGTAATTTCTTACAAAATCAAACTTCATTGAATCATGAATGCAAATAGTTTAAATAGAAAAGGTTGACCACCATAGTGGTGATTTTATCTGGTCAGGTTAAGGTTAGTAATCTTGTTACTAAGTTAGTTATTAATGCTACTGCAGATAAGAGGAGATATCAAAGTGCCTCAGGCTATAAAATATCAAGAAGTGTTTGCAGAGTATTAGTGATGCCCTGGTGCAGGTACAAGCACGATACTCTCACCAGTTTTTGGAGACATTCAAGTTTGTCTCTTCATCAGCAGGGCAGCTTACGTGGACCCTCTTGGCAAGGGTCCAAATCAAGCCAGAGCTGTTTTTAAGGTCATCATGGAGAGATGAGGCAAGGAGCAGGTTCTGATGGGACAAAGTGGCTTTCTGTCAAAATAGCCTCAGTCAACTGATTCCAGCTGGGCACATATCATCAGACCAAGGTTAGAATAATTTTACTTTTTTAATGCTTAGTTTTAGTTTAGTTTTTATTACCTCCGCCAAGGGCGAGGTAATGTTTTCGGTCGCGTCTGTCCGTCTGTCTGTCTGTCTGTCTGTCTGTCTGTCTGTCTGTGGACAACATTACTCAAAAACTTGTGGACGGATTGTCATGACGTTTTTACCACATGTGGTTACTGGGCCAAGGAACACACCTTTAAATTTTG
>NW_013952578.1:279236-280332 GCF_001266775.1 Austrofundulus limnaeus | reverse complement strand
GGCCGGGAGTCATAAACTGCATTTCTCCTCAGTTTGACTGACAGATCAACCTTCAAAAATTCAATCTAAATTTCTAATCTTGGTTTTTCAGTGATAATTAGTTTATATTTCTTGTATTTTAAGGGTGAGTGGGTGTGTCAGCAGCCTCTATGTGTGTGCAAACAGAGTCACTGCGGAAGAAGAGGAGTTTATGGGACATTTAGATTTTATCACTGTGGAAACACAAGAAAAAATAAATCCAAAAACTGAAATAGAATGTAGACTTTTTAACAAAATATGAACTTCTGAGTACTGAGTTGGGGTGAAGCAGTGTGCTTTGTTTGTGAGAAACAAAATATTATTTTAAACATTGTGAGTCAGATCAACATTATAACCACTGTATGAATATTAAAGACACTTCCCAAACTGTAAAAAATAACATGGCCAAACCCTAACATAAAAAGATTTTTTTTCACTGAAGAAGTAATATATTTAATTATATCTTATATGTTATTTTTTTGTTTACATTAAATGCATAAACTTTAAATAAGTCTGGTCTCAAAGTTGTGCAGAAGTTGACTTTTAAATGGCAACAGAATACTTTAAATTCTATTTGATTCCTTGTCTTTAGCTTTTTGAGATAGCATACAACACAGCCAGATCATTTTTCTGTGTTTTACTTTACAGTGTCTTCCTCAGTAAAGTTCATTTTATTCACAGAAAAGAAGAAAGAAAAAAACTGCAGGTTGAGAGATGTTGATCAGACTGACAACTTCATGATGATAGTTTATCTTAAATTCAGTGCATCAACAGTCTCAAAATTACACCCCCAGGTTAAAAAAACAAACATTTCATTATCATTGGGCTGGTAAATGAACCGCTTTTGAGTCTTTCTAGGAAGCAATTTAATGAATCATTGATCACATTCCACACTGAGTCAACAAACACTAGAACTACCAGACCTCTGCCATTTGGCAGTTATACCTTTAAATCCAAAGGAGCTGCCATATATGGTAGATGTGAAAAGTCCTTCTTGCCTCCAGTGTTATGTAAATGAGGCCAGTTGGTCTCAATGGAGCCCAGAGGGACTTCAATGTAACTCCTGTAACTATTACAG
>NW_013952578.1:268467-272969 GCF_001266775.1 Austrofundulus limnaeus | reverse complement strand
ACGAAATAAGCAACAGCAGATTTTGAACAAACTGAAAAATTTGACCCATAAAAAAATTTCTTTGCAACTAGTAACTGGACGGAATAAATTAAAGTTTTCTACAGTCCTAGACACTATAATTGCACAAAAAATAGTTTATAAATGCAAAAAAGTGCATTTAGCATGATATGTCTCCTTTAAAATCTAAAATAAATATAGAACTCATCTCAGTTACCTCCATCGTGTATATTTGTAATATTGTAATATTGTACTATAGTGAGAAACCTTTATTTTATTTTGTTTCACTCAGCATGTAGCCTACAGASAGGCTATTTACTTTGGTGCAGTTTATTATATAAAGTTTATGCACTTTATTAACAAGTTTTCATATGTCTGTAGTCATACAGTATTTCTCTTTATTGTAAGAAATAACATTGAAATAATGTGAAACTGACACAAAGACATTATTTAAACTATAATTCCAAAACATCTCAAGTATGCCTCCTGTGTACAAATTTAGATTGTTTTCACACTGAAAAGGTGACTGATTGGACAAAAGAGCTAAAGTTCAGATTTTTAATCTTATTTTAAGTAATTTTGTCTTTTGAAAAACTGCCAATAGGTAAAGATATTTTTACATCAATTTTTACAAAAAATAACCCTCAGCTACTTGAAAAATTTATATATATTTTTAACAAACTTTCATAAAAACTCAAATAAAAGAATCTTATCAGGACATTTTGTCTTATTTTAAGTCAAAATATCTCACCCAAACATGTTTTTTTTTTCTTGACAAGTCAATATGACTCAAATTAAGATCGAATATTATTTTTTGAGCAATCTTTACGTATCAGGATGGGTTAAAATCAATGTTTTTTTCTTTTCCATCTGAGTCAATGGATCAACATCGTTCACACTATCACCCATCACCCCATTTAACATTACCTGGTAGTGGCTGAATGCACATAACAAAAAAGTGGCCTAATATAGGTTGCAAATTACCCCCAGCACTGCCATTTGTCAGCCTCTGGTAGAAAAAGGAGTTGCTTGAAAATGCTGGTAGTTCTAGTGCAAAATGTCTATCTGAAGTTTCTCAGCCATAAAGTGCAATGCCATCTAAAACCATCACAACAAAAAGATAACACAAAAAAGCCAAATGCATTAGATACTGAAGGATGTGGATGGTTGTTCAAAGAAGAGCATGGTTGTGTTTCCACACAGCAAAGGCAGAGGGCAGTGAMTCCTCTCTTCTGTCAGCAGTTTAGAGGAAGAATAAACCTCTCCTTAGTTTGAATTTCTACAGTACTTTGTTGATCTTAAAAGGGATTACTGTGTGATTGGTGTTGTAACACATTTGTCTCCTTTGAAGAGACACATTAAGCATCTTAAGAATGGTCCTGAGTGTGTCTGTGTCTCTTGAAGAGTTAAGATGCTCTTTGAAAGCTGCCTCTTTTGCCACAAGAGTCTGTCTCCACCAAACTTGTGAAAACACAGGACAAAACACAAACACAACATAGCTGGGTTAGCTGAACAGAGACAAAGTTTCTCATTTCAAATGGTGCAGATTTCAAGTGCAGTTATTTTGTTCATGATACATTTTTTAAACAAAGCATGTAACGTGAAAACCTCCATTTTGATAGACTAGATTTAACTGGAGGAGAGCACAAAGTGGACCTACGGGGTTTTTATGCTGAAGGGATTGCCATTTCAGCCATTTTTAAGTGTGGCTTTGTGGGATTGAACAGTGTTTTGCCTGTTTTGAATAGTGTTTTAATCGACCTCGAATTGGAGAAATAGTATTTAATTCTGACAGGGCTGACGAGTGAACAGCTTGAAGCCAGAAAAGCCACCTTTAGCTTCAGTACAGTCCTAGCAGATCTACTTCAGCTTCAAATGTGTCTATTTTATAACAACTCCTTCCTTCTAAATTTTAAGATTTAAACTTTTTACACCATTTCAGTTTCACATTGTACAATWATTTTAGCAGAATTATTACAATAGTCATGTGGAAAGTGCCCAAGGTTGCAATGAAAAGCTTCTGCTGCTATTTTTACTCAAAAATGACCTCAGATCTCTACACTATAGCCACTTTGTTAGGTCCAATTCTTTAAATGGTAAAAGGAATGTACTTATACAGCATCTTTCTATCCAAGGAGGATACTCAAAGCTCTTCACACACTCATTCATTCAGAACTCTACTCTCACTACAAAGCTAATAAAAGATAAATCAATCCATAGAAACTAATCAGTTCTTTAAATCACATTCATACATTACAGTTCAGTGTCTTGCCCAGGAACACTTCAACATGTGACCGAATAGTGATGGAATCAAACCACCAACTCTTGCATTACAGGAATGACTCTCCTAACCGCTCAGCCACAGCCGCCCAAACAATAAACTTTGAATTTAAAGCTTGCAACACGTTCCAAAAAAGCTGGGACAGGGAAACCAAAGAACACCTGCTTGGAGCATTCAACAGGTCATTGGAAACAGGTGAGTGTCCTTATTTGTTACAAATGAAGCATCCCCAAAAGGCTCAGTGGTTCACAAACAAGAATGGGGTGAGGTTCACCACCTTTTGAACAACTGTGTGAGTAAATAGTCCAACAGCTTACAACTACCAGCATTTTCAAACAACTCCTTTTTCTACCAAACGCTGACAAATGGCAGTGCTGGGGTAATTTGCAACAGATCAGGCCACTTTTTGTTGTGTGCATTCAGCCACTACCAGGTAATGTTAAATGGGGTGATGGTGATAGTGTGAACGATGTTGATCCATTGACTGAGATGGAAAAGTAAAAACCCTTTGATTTTAACCCATCCTGATACGTAAAGATTGCTCAAAAAATATTATTTGATCTTAATTTGAGTCATATTGACTTGTCAAGAAAAAAAAGTTTGCCGATGGGGTGAGATATTTGACTTAAAATAGTTTTGGAATTATAGTTTAAATAATGTCTTTGTGTCAGTTTCACAATATTTCAACATTATTTCTTACAATAATGAGAAAGATGACCACAGACATACGAAAACTTGTTAATAAAGTGCCAAAACTTTATATAATAAACTGCACCAAAGTAAATAGCTTATAGGCTACACGCTGAGTGAAACAAAATAGAATAAAAGGTTTATCACTATAGTACAATATTACAATATTACAAATACTGTATACACGATGGAGGTACCTGAGATGAGTTCTATATTTATTTTAGATTTTTAAAATGTTGTTGTTGCAGTCATTAAGTCAAAATATGCCAGTACCAGTTAACAGTGAACATAGGCTTATTGGCACAGTTTATATTTCTGTATAGTTTACATTTCTATTAACTAATACTTTTGTTATCATATTGTTGCATGCTTATTTTATTTTATCTTTTATTACTTGCTTGCACTTAGATTTATATAAAATATTTTGTTATATGCACAGTTTCTTTACTGTGCATATCAATAAAGCTTTGAATCTTGAATCTAAATTTCTGGTAATGTTGACATGTTTTTTGGGTGTGGGGGGGGTGGTCATCAAACCATAATAGTTACAGGAGTTACATTGAAGTCCCTCTGGGCTCCATTGAGACCAACTTGTTGCTGAGTAGAGTATCCTTAGAGTTCTTGCAAATGTAATGGCCTCATTTACACAACACTGGAGGCAAGAAGGACTTTTCATATCTGCTATATATGGCAGCTCCTTTGGATTTAAAGGTATAACTGCCAAATGGCAGAGGTCTGGTAGTTCTAGTGTATCTCAACTTACAGTTACATAGTATTTAGTGATTTCTTCATCAACAGTCCATAATATCATCAAAAGATTCAGAGAATCTGGCAAATCTCCTGATTGTTATCAGCACAAAGTTCAAAAGCCAGCCTCTCTGATGGTATGGGAGTGTGTTATTGCCCATGGCATGGTTAACTGTCTCATCTGTGAAGGCTCCTTTACTGCTGAAAGATACATACAGGCTTTGGAACAGCAAATGCTGCCATCCAAGTCACATCATTTTCAGGGACGTCCTGCTGATTTCAGCAAGACAYTGTCAAGCCACATCCTGCATGTGTTTCAGCAGCATGTCTTCAAAGCATAGGCTGCTTCAGAACTGCGTACTGGGCCATAGAACACTTTTAGCCACAGACAGAACCAACAAGAAGGAAGCAAAGAGTAAAGAATTAGAGAAAAAACATAATTATAAATGTAAATTAATTTTAATTATAATAATGAGTTAATAGTTTTGCATCTAAAAATCATATTTTATTATTTTCATCTGTTTTCCTCATTCAGCAACCTATTAAATTTGTTTTATGTTTTATTGCTATAACCAAGTTTCTTAATATGAAAAATCCATGTTTTTTTATACAGTTGGCCAAATAAATTGTTAAAATATTTATGACGTGCTTCTTTTTTTAATTCAGCATATAAAAATACTTCATGCTATGAAAAGACCCTCTTGATTCAACAGAAAACTCTGGCTTTTAGGAAAATTATGGAGGACAGAACCTATCATTATTGGAAATAAATGTATAAATATAAAGG
>NW_013952578.1:264251-268188 GCF_001266775.1 Austrofundulus limnaeus | reverse complement strand
CCTTTATATTTATACATTTATTTCCAATAATGATAGGTTCTGTCCTCCATAGAAAATGGCTACTTATCAATTAATTGTTAATCAGTAAATAAGAAAAATCAACATCATTCATTAATCCCTAAATTATACAGGAATAAATTAATTTATATCTACTCATATTTATGTAGTTGAGTGTTTTAATGATCTTGCTGATTCATCGATTCATCAAAAAAATCAACAAATTAATCAATTATTAAAATAATCGTTAGTTGCAGCCCTAGTCTGAATGTTTGCAAGYTCTTTCATGATTTCTATCCAGTGTGCACTATTGTTCAATGTAGAATATCTAATGACAACTAGTAAATGGTAAATGAACTGTTCTATTCAACCAGGATATTCAAAACACTTTTATGTATTTATGATTTTTTGTCTTTATGTTTAAATATTTATGTAAGTAAAAATAATGCCATTTTCTATATGTAAATACAAATCTGTACAATATGTACATATCAAGAAGCTCCATCTCATTTAATTTATTCTATTTTTACTTCATTTAGTTTTTTAAGTARAATATAAATTTGATGTGGGCTATCTGTACTCTACCTGTCAAATGTCATCCTAACACTGTGAATTTCCCCCTCAGGGATGAACAAAGGCAAATCTTATCTTGTGTCAAAATGGACCAGACTCTCTGAGGAATGTTTCCAACAGCTTGCTGCCATGAAGAATTAAGGCTGTTCAGAAGGCAGAGTGGCTCCAGCCTAGTTTTAGCATTATGTACCTYATAATGTGGCCACTGAGTCTGTGCARATCCTGTTGTGAGAAATTAGAAAACGGTGCAAAGGTTTATGAAATAACATTTGCAAGAACCAATGTTATCATTCAGCTTTGACTGTCTTGGAGCTTCCTAAACCAGCTGCTAGCTCAAACATTCTCGCGCTTATTGATAATGTTACAACTTTACTGCAAACCTCTCTTGATGAAATTGCTCCTCTGAAAAAGAAAGTAATCYATCAGAAGAGGCCGACTGCTTGGTTTAATTCAGAGTTACGCACATTAAATCCTCACTTCAAATCTAGAGAACTGGAGAGAAAATGGCGCTCCACTAACATAGAAGAATTTTACTTTACTTGMAGAGACAGCCTGCTAACACAGAGGAAAGCCCTTTGTAAAGCTAGAACTGTATAATATTCATCTTTAATAGAAGAGAATAAAAACTATCCCAGGTTTCTGTTCAGTACTGTAGCTAGACCAATAAAAAGTCCTATCTCTGTTGAGCCATGTATCCCTATAACTCTAAGTAGTGATGACTTCACAAGATTCTTTATACAGGGTGTATCAGAAAAAAATGATACACTCAGAAAAATCGCCAAAAAATTAACATAAATAATAATTTTGAAAATGTGGGCGTAACCTTTGGTAGAGGGGAACATTCTGCTTTGAATTACACCAAAATATTAGTTACATTTCACGTGCCAGTGAGCAGGGACAGTTGGAAATTCACAAAATTCATGTCCTTTGCACAWGGAAATGTGAGGGTTAAAATACAATCTGTCACATAAAACTGAAAATTTAGATGGTGTTTTACACACATGCCAAGGTGTGTTTAAAATAATTAATCCTTTCATGCCCTAACATTGAAACAAAAATATCTCATTTTTGAGTGGATCATAACCAAGGGTTAACAAACACATGTGAAGTGGCCGTGGACAAGTCAATCCAGCCAGCATGCAGGATGGTGTGTCATCTGAAGGTGCTGAAGAGCTCAGTCCCTCACTGGTTCAGACTGCCGGCTCCAAAGGACCATTCAGAGAGGCCCACCTGTTCACCACCTATCAGACAAGACACACACACACACACACACACAGCCAAGTTAGGTACGGAAAACAAGGGCACACCCAAACTGCAAAATAAATAAATAAATACGACAAAGATGCCAGTCAGTGCATAACACAGTAGTCTGGTCTAAAATYTAATAAAAAACAACAACATACAGACACATTGTGACAAGTCTAGAGGAGACAACTTTTTATGCAAGCTATATAAAAATAAAGTGTCTCTATCTTAGTGGGACTTCTGACACTGAGAGGAGGCCAGAGTCTCATAGGTGGGCAGTATGAGGTGGTTGAGGTGTAGGCAGGTCTCTAGATGTCATCAGTCTTTGTGGATCTGTTCTTGGATTTGATGATTTTCATGTGTGAAAAAGCAGACTCACAAAGGTAGCTTGATCTAAAAAGTGCTACCAAGTTCAAAGCACCACTTCTGATGGTGGGATACGTTTCCTCTGACAGCAGATTGCAGAACTCTCCATCCATGCAACTTGTTGCTCTGGATTTGATCCCAATGTCATTTTTGCAGAGTCAAAACATCATTTTCAACACCAGAGCAGTCCAGCGGAAACACGGACACAAATTTGTACACAATGTCATCAATTCCTGGACAACTGCACYTCTTTGATAGCAGCCATAATCTCAGTTTTGTTTTTAAAATCACAGAAAAACACGTTTGCAGCCTCAAACGCTTCTTTCATAACTTCATCATCGRTGAAAGACTGTTTTTGTGTTGAGCCAGGATGCGGCTACATTAGCAGTCTTACCTTTGCTTTGGTGTTGGGCTGAATGAAAATCGATGCTGTGCTGCAAAGCTTGTTCTTCAGCTCATGAACTTTCTGAGCTTGGTTTTAGGAGGGAATCCGTCTCGTAGCATTTGTGCATTATTTTGAAATGCCGTTCCACATTATCCTTTTTGGAAAATGCAGCGTTCGAATTACATACGAATCCTCTTCCAACTCCAGGTGAAAATGCTTTTTTTTTTTTTTGCTTGTAAGCTCATTTTTCGTTCATTTTTTTCCCGCAATAGTGATCAACAACTCCTCTCTACTATGTTTTGAACACGTGAACATAAAGTCCTGCGAGATCAAGTTCTGACTCAAAACTTGCGAGACTAGGTCTGTGAGAATTTACAAGAGGGGGAGGGCGGAGGGAGCGCTTTTAAGGCTGGAATGTTAAATAAACAAGGTTGCGTTCTGCAAGTCTCGTGATCGACTGGAACCAGCCAAAGATCGACCGGTAGATCGCGATCAACTGGTTGGGCACACCTGGCTTAGACCAATCCTGTTTACTTTAACGGAGTTCTGATTTTTTGAAAAAAAAAAATGGCTTTAACGTTCAAATTACATTTTAAATGTGACCTCCATCAGACTCCAGTGTGAACTTGACACTGATGTGACCCACATGCACAGACGTGATGTCTCATTCAGCCGGCTGTTTGTTCACAGAGTTAGCATAAGTTGTTGTCCAATCAGAGCTGATTAAATAATTATCTGACATACTTGTTTAATTCAGTGTTTATATCTGAACCTGCCTCTGACCTGGATGTTCCGGTGAAGAGTTTTATTTTTGAAACGAAGCAGTGTTCTGGAAATAAAGTATCGACTGAGCAAATTTAGGATCAATACGCTCCGCGACCGAGTCTGGATGTTATCTACATGGAAAATAAAATGTAAAAAGATGAAGCAACTGGACTTCTGTTTTGGAGCTGTAAACACATGGAGCTACAAATTTAAAAAGCGTGACTCCAGGTTAGTGTGTGATCCTTCACCCCCACCTCACTGATGAAAGCGTTGGATGGAATGTGACACGAGCGTTCATACTGCAGTTGCTTTGAAAAACATCAGATATGTATCTTGATTCAATACCACATACTAAAAAGGCCTGCTGGTTCAGATTTGAATAATCTAATTTATCGCATTCAGGCTGTCACAAAAAAAATCAGAAATGGGTTGCATTTTCCTGCGGTGTGAACGTCACCTTCCAGAAGAAAATACACCTGGACCAGTCGTTCTGTGTTTATCTGTGTCTCTTTCCTGTCCCCCAAATCCAGCTGGCAGATGGCCGCCTGTCCTGAGCCTGGTTCTGGTTCTGCTGGAGGTTTCTTCCTGTTAAAAAGGGAGTTTTTT
>NW_013952578.1:259466-263523 GCF_001266775.1 Austrofundulus limnaeus | reverse complement strand
GTTGTTGTTGTTGTTGTTGTTGTTGTTGTTGTTGTTGTTGTTGTTGTTGTTGTTGTTGTTGTTGTTGTTGTTGTTGTTTACAGTGCCCTGAGACAACAATTGTTGTGGGCGCCATAGAAATAAACTGAATTTACCTGAACTTCCAAAACTTTCTGAAATGTGACTTTAATTGTTGGTAGTTCAGCTTTGTGCAACATTTCGTTGAGTAGCTGATTTTAATCAGCTGCATTTTCTCAGAAATCAGAAAATGACTTACAGTACGTCTTTGCTTTTTCAGAAAAAATAAATGTTTGTGGCCACAAGGGTGGGTTTTTTTTTTTTTTGTACTGCAGGTCTTTTGATGTTCCAACACAACATTTACAAAACCTCCAGTGAGAGATTTATGATAGTGTCTGAGCATGCACTCATACACCGCCCCCCCACTACGAAACTAGAAGACTGGATGCTGGCCAGGCCTGAACCATCAGAGGCTGCAGACTAAACAGTAAATAGACACCTCACAGGGCACAGTTAAAGTTTATCTGAACCGTCAAAGACACTGGAAAAACACAGTCCTGTATTTTACAACAGAATCGTTCACATACTYCGCCAACAAAACAGATTCCCATTGATTTTTATATGCATCTACAGGATTGAGACTATGTAATTAGACTCTGAAGTGTCAGGAGATAAATAACTCTCTGACAAGACCGATAAGATCTATGTGCATGTGTGTTCAGTGAATCTGTGTAATTTTTTCTGTGAGATCTACCAGTTGAGTTTCTGCGGTGCAGTCTGTACAATAGAAGGATTTTCATGGTGGGACCCTCTATTTGGCTTGTTGTCAGCAAAACTCSACCAGCCTCTTGGTTGCTTGGTTCAGCCGATGATCCCTGGAAGTAGCGGTGGAGGTCTGTGGCCATATTGGTTGTTCTCGTAATCACAGGATATGGTTTGTTTTTTACTGTGGTTGATGTTTCCCCCATCTATACAATGTAAAAAAAAAAGACTGAGATGCATATTACAAAGGATCTAAAGTCCCCTCTGTCTGTATTGGAAGCCAGCAAGCCACAACACAGATAAATGTATTTAATGCTTCTTTATCCTCGTTATTGTTTGTTAATCTCATTATCACGGAGCTATACTTACAAASTGAGCTCTTTCAAGTCTCCCTCTTATCCATTCATGAAGAAACCTCCTACACACACTCACAGCCAGACAGGCGGGCACAAAGAAGCTGGAAATAGATGCTGGGACTTGTGTTCTCTAATCAGAGGCAGAAGTAAAGATGTCAGTTAGAACAGAAAGATTTTAACTGCAGTCTAACATGTTGTTTTCAGCCTTAAAACAATGTCTGACTGGATTCTTTTAGTGATAACACAGAGGCCCTGACATGCTTGATCATCATGTATCATTGCAAACTACAGCAAGATAACAAGGTATCTAAACTCTTGAAACGTTTTAAATCCTTTTTGAAGAAAACCAGAATTCAAGAGACAAACTAAAGTCAGGTTTGTCAAGACATTTGACTCTTAGGGAACTTGTAGAGATGCTAATCAGCATGCTAGTAGTTCTTTAAAACAACCCAGTTAAGCTTTGAGGATACAAACTTTATTACATTCTGGTAAAGTATACAGATTGTCCTATCATAAATATGGTTAATTTGAAAGGATGTCATGAATATTTATTTTGTTTGCCTAAGTTTGCTTAAACGGGACATATGCAAAATTTGTTTTTTAATCATTAAATACATTTTATTGTGAACTTAGAGTCTCTAAGAGGCAGAGAAGTTGAGTTTAGTCTCTCCTGGAGCTACAAAAATATCTTTATATTCTGTTGGGATCAGATTTTTCAGCCCGTTCACTTTTCTCTGTTTTCAATGACATTTTCTGAATTATTACATCAAATTACCTGCAATGGAATTGCCAACTGAGGTCTGGACTTACCAACTACAATTTCCTCATCTTATTTCTCCTGTGGTTCTGGGTCAGACTCTGGTTTTGGTTCAGAGGCTGGACAGACAAGTCTTCTCTTATTTACATCTTTAAATTGTAAATAAAACATTTTTGCAGCTAGAAAAATCAACCCCCTCTCTCAAACAGGAGTGGACTGGTCTGGAAGCAGGAGGGGGCAGAGCTTAAGGCACCTTAAAGGAACTGTAACAAAACAAGACACTTTGAGACACACACCAGACAAAGAAGGGCTGGAAAGGTTATAATAAGGAAGAATTCAGACCATGACCATTGTAGTTCCACTTTAAAAAGACCCCAACTGAATGATTTAAATGTGAAAAGGAAGGATTTAAAAGCATGAAATGTCTACCTTTAAGAAACACCTCCTATATTATTCACTGGCTATTTTGAAATGTGAATGATCATCTTTTACAGCTAATCAACCTTAGCAAACACAAATTTGTGTTTCAGTTAGGGTTCAATGTTATTAACATTGTTTTTAAGCATACAAACCGCACTCTGGGGGGGCCAAGAACTGGTGTATGGTTTTCAAAATCAAAATTAAAAATGTTGACTGTTCTGATGCTGTATTTGTCCACAGCTTATTTAAAACACAGTTCCATGAACAAATCGGTGCTTCCTTTAGCAGTTCTTAAATAGTTCAGAATTTAAGTTGTGACAACCTGGGGTTGCACCAAATTATGTTTGTTAATTAGGACTGTCATGCGAATGACAAACTATTAAAATCCACTCATAAACCAGACTCTTTATTATCTATTCATTTTTATTCATTCTTTCACCGTTAATGCGGCCTGAACCAAAGGTCGTACCCCCATTAAAGTTACATCAAAATGATCAGCTCAGTTTTGAGATGTGTGCTATTACTTTTCTTTACACTCACCATTATCATGGAGAAGTAATTTGCAAAAAACTAACCCAATTGGATTGCTTTAAAACCGGTTTCAACTGCCACCCTCCAGGTCATGTAATCTAGAGTGAAACCAGTCTGGCTTTAAAAAACTTTCTTTACAAACAACTTCCTACTTTCCAGGACTATCGGCTGAATTTTGTGGGCATGACCAAGTGGTGAATGATGATGCCTCTCCGTTGGCTCTGAATCACACATGCACGATTCGATTTGCTCCAAACTGGAAATCTATAATCTTTGATAACCTCTGAAGAGGCCTATAGGATAACATTGGAGTTTGACTCCACAGCGCCACCTAGAATAGATAAACAATTATTGCTCGCTGACACATCATCAAATCTGCACCAAATTTGGTGTGTGTCATCAGTGACCACTGTTCATGAAACTGAGATGACTCAAAACACAAAATGACATGTCGGCCATTTTGAATATCAGTTTTGAGTGTTTTTTAACCCTCCTAGACCCCGAGTTTTAGATGGTTTTTGGTGATTTTTAAGGGTTTCCAACCATTCAGTTATGTATTTTTTCCAGTTTTAGATGCTTTTTAGAGGTTTCTTACCAATTGGTTATGATTTTTTTCAGTTTTAGACCCATTTGAGGGGTTTCCTATCAATCGGTTATGTGATTTTTTTTCAGCTTTAGATGCTTTTGAGGGTTTCTTACCAATTGGTTATATTTTTTTACGTTTTTGTTTTTTCAGTTTTAGACCCTTTTGAGGGGTTTTCTACCAATCACTTATGATTTTTTTTTTGCCACATTTAGATATCTCTTACCAATCGGTTATGTGTGTGGTTTTTTTTTTTTTTCAGTTTTAGGCTGTTTGGGTTTTCTACCAATTGATTGTGTATTTTTTAATTTTATTTACAATTTTTTAGCTGCTTTTGAGGGGTTTCCGACCAATCGGTTATAGTTTTGTTATTTGTTTTTTCAGTTTTAGGCTGTTTTAAAGGTGTTTTGGCCCTATTACACGTGATTTTTGATGGTTGAGAGGTTTTTGGCCCTCTTAAGACAGTTTCTCCTGGTTTTTCATGACTTATCAGATAATTTTGTAATTTAATTCATTACATTCACATGGTCATTTGGTGACATCACTTTGGCCCTGCCCCCTCAAAACAGGATGTGATTTACCGTATTTATTCAAGTATAATATGTAAAATTAAATCCATAAAATCATCCATAAAGTTGGGGGGTAGTACTA
>NW_013952578.1:255949-257404 GCF_001266775.1 Austrofundulus limnaeus | reverse complement strand
ACACACACACACACACACACACAGCCCCACCCTCGCGGTAATGAAAAGTGTTATGAATGTATGTGCCTTCATTCCCTTCCACTAATGTCTGTGGGTGGCAAAATTAGGGTGGCCTGTGCTGGGCCTGCCTAAATAGAAAATCGTGTCCAGTTTAACCAAGCTACTCTAAGCCGATTTTTTAAGGTCACATTGGCATCAATGGGGGATTAGTTTGGTTCAGATCAATGTCTGATTGGGATCTTTCTCTCCACCATTGCCTCCCTCTGTCTGGGGAAAATGCTGCTAAAGTCTTGCGATTTGTACGTGGGGAGAAGAAAGGGTCTCCCCTCCCATGGAGGACAAAGACACACATTAACTCAGTTTTTCTGTGTTTTTTCTTCTCCAGCAGTAAAGCTCTCCATCAAAAGGATCAAACGTATGAAGACATGAACAGTGACGGCACCCCATTGCAGCTGCTGTAGCTACTGTTGCAGAGCACACGTGTGTGTGGGTCTGTGAGTGTGTGTCGTGTGTGTGTCTGATATGCTTCTGCATCTGTGTGTGTGTTCATGTATGTAAAGGGGAAAACAGATGCCTCCCCAAGTGTATACAGATGTTGTGAATATATGTCACATTTCTGAGCATGTGGGAAGAATGACCTCCAAACAAGTGGAGTTCACATTGGTGAAATGTTAGCCATGTTTCCCACAGGACTACAAAATGATTTCGTTAAACCTTCACCACAAATCATTCCACTCAGAGGAAAAAATGTGACTTTTCTCAAAATAAATGTAAACAAATCCATTAATCACAATTTCATGAACAATGCTTTTCTCAATTCTTTTTTAGAAGACACATTTGAGAAAGTTTGTGCTGTATGTATTTTTTATTCACTGTTTTAAACTCTGTCTGTCACGATCAGTGTGATTGGAACCCAGAATTCAAACAGAACTTGATGATTTCAGGGGAAAAGGTGATAAATTTGTTAAACTTAGGAAAAATATTGGAACCAACACAYAAAACAAGGTTGAAACATTTGGAGGTTAGAGATGGTTTACAGAGTAAAATTAATTAATTATTTATTAATTACTAACTAATTAATTAATAATTATTAATAAATTAATGCTCCACTGCTAGAGTCACAGAAGCTGTATTATAAAGACCCCACTGAAGAGTTACAATGACAAACATCCAGAGATGATGCAATTGGGTGGGCAGTAGCGGGGGTGACCTGCAGGTAAGTAAACAAACACAAATATAACTAAAAAATTGTCAATACTTAAACACAGATGATGGTTCAGTTGTTAGCACTGACGCCTCACAGCAAAAAGGTCCTGGGCTCCATCCGTGGTTCGAACCTGGGGTCTTTCTGTGTGGAGTCTGAATGTTCTCCTCATGCTTGTGCTACACATTCTCACTCCCAACTCGTCACATATTGACGTTTAAGGTAAGGTTCCCTCTGCGTCTTATTTGGAC
>NW_013952578.1:253466-255624 GCF_001266775.1 Austrofundulus limnaeus | reverse complement strand
TTTTATACACTTTCTGAACATATGACAACAGCTTCCGCCCCATCTCGTCAGTAACTGACGTGAGGGGGGTACCCCGCGCGTCAAAATCGGACGTAGAGGGABSCTTGBAAAARGTCAATATGTGACGAGTTGGGAGTGAGAATGGGTTGGCTTGTGTGGGTTTTCTCTGGTTTCCATCACAGACCAAAAACATGTGGGTTGCCTTCAGGCCCAGGCTGCCCATGCAAAAGAGATCTGTGAACGCTTTGTTAAATAGCAAAACAAAACAAAAAAAATACTCTCAGTACTTTTATTATTCTCATGTATTATTCATTACGTTATGATTTTTGCCCTGTCTGCCCAGTCCTGCCTCTGTTTTTTGTTATTTTGCTTCCKACAGTTATTTCCCATGCCAAGTTCTCAATCACCACTCTGCTCCTGTCACAGCCAGTGGTGGAGAAAATACTCAAACACTGTACTTAAGTAAAAGTACAGATAAACAGACAAGAATGTACTCTAGTAAAAGTAAAAGTACCACATTAACATTTTACTTGAGTCAAAGTAAGTAAGTGCTTGCTTTTAAAAATACTTAAAGTATTAAAAGTAAAAGTACTTGCTTAATGTATTCCCTAATGGTCAACAATATCATGAAGTGTGCCTACTGTGTGTATATTTTAATACATCAATGGTGCCATTTTAGTGAACAATGCTGCAGATAATGCATAGTTTTGTGTTTACACTCTGTGACACTGTTCACACTTGGACTTGTGATTCTGTGCATCATCACAGATTGTGACAACAGCTGCAGAAGATGTAAATTCACCACCAACCTCTATCAAATCTCAACAAGTTATTTTTTGAGCCAGTTAAATAAGGCCATGAACGGCACATTTCCTCCGTGGTGGAAACCATTGTGGGCATGCTGATGCTCTGCTTTTTTATGAAGGAGGGTGTAATGGTACTTTCCTGCTTTGTTCAATGGACCAATTACAGCAATTCCTCCTCTTGCCACTGATTATTTTCTAACAAAAAAATCAAATAAACTAAAAATAAAATAAAAAATAAATCGACGTGACATGAATGTATTTTGTAATTCAACACATTACAGAAATGTAGTGGAGTAGAAAGTACAGATACTTAATATAAAATGTAGTGGAGTAAAAGTCAAAAGTACCCATGATAAAATCTACTTAAGTAAAGTACAGATACATGAAAAATGTACTTAAGTACAGCAAGAAAGTACTTGTACTTAGTTACATCCCACCACTGGTCACAGCCAGTACCAATTACAACCGCTTCTGAATGCCCACTTTCTTCTGTATTTTGTTTGTTTTTATACGTGTTTTTTACTTCTCAAGCATTGCAGATAAATGCACTGCTTACATATAACAGACAGACGATGCTGGATATCGGCAACCTGCACAGCCACCTGGAATTTACTGGCTCTYTTCCATCAGACCTAGAATTCATTGTTCGGAACCGCGACCACCACCACCCTCAGGGAGACACCGCAGCACTGCTCTGGAATGTCGCCGCTGTCCCCGGAGGAGAGCCCCGCAGATGGAGGAACCGTCGATGAGGCAAAAGAGGAGGGCTGCAAGCTAGACTGAAAGCTCGCCCACATCGACCACCTGTACCCAGCCTCCCAGCCTAATGTCCGCTCTCTGGAAAACAAACTGGARGAACTGAGAGGATCACAGCGCAGCGGGAAACAAGGGAATGCTGCGCTCTGATTCTAACAGAGATCTGGCTCTCCGAAACTGTCCCAGAATCAACCATCCAGCTGGAGACCCACTATGTCCACCGAGGAGATCGGACTGCTGCCTCCAGCAGTGGTGGGCAGCGCTAAACCAAAAATTAGTTCCGCAATTTCTAAAGCGCTAATGAAAATATTTTGATCTGCAACATCAAAAACGTTAATGTCATAGAAAAATTAATGGAAGCTAATTTTAAAGCACAAGTTCAGTTTGACACTTACTAGCTGACAATTCATGTACAATATGCACAACACTGCCAACTAGCAGTGTGTAAACCCTTGTACAGCTTAATCCTACAACCGCCGATTGCTGGGGATCTGATTTCCTGAACCAGAACTTTGGCTCCTGGTGTGAAAATTAAAAAGTTGTTGAGGATTGCTAGTTCGGCTGCTTCTTTAAAAAGTTGTTGAGGATTGCTAGTT
>NW_013952578.1:249241-252626 GCF_001266775.1 Austrofundulus limnaeus | reverse complement strand
CTGATGGATAGATCACATGTGTTGTGATTCATTGACAATCATACCTTCTGCTGTTCAAGATAATGATGACTGGTAGATAATTAGTTATTAGCYATACTGCATTTAAATTTTAGAAAGCGSAAATCCCCTRATGAATTATAATAATTAGTYAGTCCGCTAAAGCGCAAATGAAATYTTTAGGTCCGCAATTAGCGGATTTGTGCTTTAGCGGGCTTGTGCCCACCACTGGCCTCCGGTAAGACGAAAAGCTGGGGTGTGTGTGTGCTTATCAACAACTTGTGGTGCCGAAACGTCCAAACTGTTCACAAGCTCTGTTCGCCTGACGTGGAGTTTTATTACTGAAATGTTGGCCCTTCTATCTACCGCGGGAATTCAGCTCTGTATTTCTGGCTGCTACA
This sequence comes from Austrofundulus limnaeus, assembly GCF_001266775.1. Taxonomy (NCBI): domain Eukaryota; kingdom Metazoa; phylum Chordata; class Actinopteri; order Cyprinodontiformes; family Rivulidae; genus Austrofundulus; species Austrofundulus limnaeus. The sequence goes on along the minus strand of NW_013952578.1, from coordinate 252,228 downwards.
TCCCCCCCTGCGAGTGAACGCAGCAGCGGCGCTCCGGGAAATCCATGACGTCATCAGCTCAGCGGAGACAAGCCACACCGATGCAGTTTTTATTACTGCTGGTGACTTTAACCAGGGCAATTTACAGTCTGTATTTCCAAAATACTATAAGCATGTTCACATACCAACTCGTGGGAATAACACACTGGACGAGGTCTACAGCAACATAAAATGTGCTTACAAAGCTGCACTCCGCCGCCACTTTGCAGACTCAGACCACATCTCATTGTACCTGCCTACAGGCAGAAATTAGAACAGACAAACCCTGTTACGAAACAAATCAAACACTGGACCAAAGACACTGAGATCACCCTGCAGGACTGTTTAGCACTAACAGACTGGGATATATTCAGAAACGCAGCCACAATGGAGGACTCCGCCATAAATATTCAGGATTACGCCGAAACTGGGACCGGGTACATCAGCACATGTGTGGACAACATTGTACCCACCATAAATACCAGGATGTTCCCAAACCAGAAATCCTGGCTTAACAGTGAGGTACGTCACACGCTGCATGCTCAAACTGAAGCTTTTACATCAGGCAGTGAGACTGAGTACAAAAAAGCACAATATGGTCTGAGAAAAGCAATAAGATCAGCTAAAGGCTGTACAGGGAGAAACTGGAGGGATTCTACTCCTCCGCTGAGCCCAAACTAATGTGGCAAGGCATGAAACACATCACGGACTACAGAACCCCCACCAACATCATTGGCTCCACAGACAATCTCTCAGATGTACTTAACACCATTTACTCCCACTTTGATGCTGCGTTCCAGTAGTCCTGGGAAGTGGTAATTTCCCAGTTCTCATTGGTGTCATGATTGGTGTGGAACCCAAAATGCAGGCAGACACGAGGACTTGAATGCAAAACAAAACTGATTTAATGAAACAAAAAGGCTGGCGTGGCAGCAAAATACTGTGGATAACAAAAATCATGGACAGAGACAAGACATGGAAAGCAATGATCCAACAGGGTGATGAAGACATGAAACTGGTTAAATACAACTGAGAATGATTGGGGAGCAGAAGCACATGGGTGATTACTGACTATGGACAGGTGAGTGTGGCAGGCTGGAAAAATACTAAGAAGCTACTGAGTATAACATGATACAGGAAACGGAGGAAACTAACAGGAAGTAAGAAAATAAGACAAGATGACCAAACAATGAAAAACAATCTGAAAAATACTAACAAAAATAACAATAACATGCAAAAATAACCATAACAGCAGCACAGCTACGTGTGAGTCCTCTTTGTGGATTACAGCTCTGCTTTCAGTACTATCAACCCAGACATTCTGATAACCAAACTCAACAGTCTTGGCCTCCTCCCACTCAKATGCACCTGGATAAAAGACTTTCTCACCAACCGGCCCCAGGCTGTGAGACTTGGCCCCCACCTCTCCTCCACCCAGACGCTGAGCACTGGCTCCCCACAGGGCTGCGTGCTGAGCCCCCTGCTGTACTGTCTCTACACCCACAACTGCAGCCCGGCACACAACAACAACCTCATCGTCAAGTTTGCTGATGACACCACAGTGGTTGGACTCATATTCGAGGGAAACGAAGCAGCATACAGACAGGAGATCCTGGAGCTGACATCCTGGTGTTCAAGGAATAACCTGACCCTATACACCAAAAACAAACAAACAAACAAACAAAAAAAACAAGGAGATCAATGTTGACTTCAGGAAAGTCAGCAGCAATCTGGCCCCCGTCTACATCAACAGTGAGTGTGTAGAGAGGGTCCGTACTTTCTGGTTTCTGGGCGTCCATATCACCGCAGACCTCACCTGGACTGAGAATATCACAGCCATCATCAAGAAGGCTCAGCAGAGGCTACACTTCCTGAGAGTCCTTAGGAAGTACAACCTGAACTCCGACTTGCTGCTGACCTTCTACAGATCATCAATGGAGAGCCTGGGAACATACTGTATCACAGTATGGTACCGAAGCTGCACCCTGGTGAACAGGAAGAGGCTCCAGAAAATAGTCAAAACAGCACAAAAGATCATTGGCTGTCTTCTCACCTCAATCTCAGAACATTTACTCATCACGCTGCCTCAGTAGAGCTGAGCAGATCATCAAGGACAGCTCCCAGAAAAACAGTTGCTAGATTTTCACRAGTCGCTTTTCTGAATAACAGTCTCTAGAGGGGTCTAAAAACTCTGTAAATATAGCGATAAAGTCGTTAAATTGGCACCTCGGTCTTCCGCAACCCGCCACCTCTCATGTCAGCGAGCCGCGTCTCGGGTCAATAACATCACACATTGGTGCGGTCAAATTATCGTACATCGTACAGAGGGCAAAATATCGTACAAATACGATAATTATCGTACATCTGGCAACACAGGAGAGAAATAAAGAAAGCTATATTTGTGAAGAGAAGCTGTCTGCCGTTTAGCACTGGGGGTCTCCTCCATGTCAATAGCCGTGTTTCCATCCAATTTTAATTCAAATTTTGAGCTAATTTAATAATTTCGCAAAAAAGGAAAAAATTATGAAATGCGAATCAGACGGAGTTTCCATCAACTGGCTTGAAGCCAATCAATTACGTCATACGTATATGTGTAATAAACAGGAAGTAACCGTCACTAAACTCACGGGGGCACATCTCAGAATAATGGAGAGAAGTTATCAGGAACGCGTTGCTACTATCAGGAAAGTTGTAATTATTCTGTCATCAGCTATTTTTGGCGATGTTACTGCTGTCTGGAGACGTAGAGAAAGAAATGCAATTTTCTTCACGTTACGGGAATAACTGAGAAGACCCAAACAGCAGGAGGAGGGTCCTGCTGCCAGTCGCGGCTGCAGCCGACGTGAAATTGGTACCGGTACTGGGGAACAGCTGATCAGCTATGTGAGGTAAATGTTCGCTACGTCACAACTTTTTCGGCAAAAGTGTTTCCATCTCTCCTTTTGCACATTAAGTGTTTTTCGAAAAAC
>NW_013952578.1:236942-239515 GCF_001266775.1 Austrofundulus limnaeus | reverse complement strand
CCATGAAAGTAATGAACAGAATCGGTGACAAAGGGCAGCATTGGCGGAGTCCAAGAATGCCAGAATGCTTTGGGTGTAAATAAAATGGCCCCGTCCGTGTAATATATTTTTAAACTTTTAGTTTAAAAATTATAAAAACTAAACAGCCTACAGTATTTTTACAGTCTTTATTTTACAGTTAAAATATATGTTTATCAAATACAGTCTAATGTTGCAACTAATCATGGATCCTTTTAAAGAACTCTTGTGGCAAACTGTATTCAACTTTTTTTAGATAATCCATGGCCTTACAGCGTAATTCTTCAAGGAAAATTCATACATGTCAAGTTGTACGGATTGTCCATAATTTACAAAGACTTTCCATCATTTTGCAGGTATTTGGATGTATAGAGAAATCTCACTGATTTTTTTTAAAGTTTAATGGATTTTTTTCAAAACCTCAGTTTCAAATTTCTTTAACATGTCAGAACCTGTAGGATGTTTAAAAATAACATCAAATACCATCTTCAAACCTGTTCTACTGCTAGTAATGAGACTAGTAATAAGTTCTGCACTTCCTCATTTCTCCCTTCCTCCTGCGTGCTTTGCAGCAGGCGCTGTCCTCTTCACGGCCAACAGCCCCGCTCCTCAGTATCGGAATCGGTATCGAAATAAGCGATTCTAGCATAGTATGTACTTGGTATTGATCTGATACCAAAATTCCCGGTATCACCCACCCCTAGTCACCGTCTCATCTCCATCCTACCCCGTACCATGTGTTTGATCCCCAGCCCCCTCCCTTCCTTAGCTGCCTTGCACTGTGCGAGTGGTTTTTTTTGAGCGTATGATTCTGTGTTTCTCTGTAAACATAGGATCAGAGCATTTTTCAAACTCATCTTTCCTATTGTGCGTATTCCAAGCTTTTTAAAGGTAGTGCGACCCCTACTGGTTGCTGCATGACTTGATCACCTGTTCCCCCATGTTTTTGTTGTGTTTGTGTCTTCTTGAACGAGTGTTCTTAAATGTAATTTCATTGTGCAAACGATGACAATGAAGGCTTTCATCATCATCATCATCATCATCATCAAAAATAAAAACATTTTAATAGCAACTAAAGGTGACATTGATACTGCATTATGTTATAGAATTTAAATATATGCCTGAGAATCCCATAATATTGCCCCTTTAAAAGTACTGCAAAGACATATAAAATATTTTCCAGAAATATACCACTGAAAGAATTTAGCTCATGGCAAAAACAGCAGTGATGTTTTGTGATGTTCAGTGATGTTCTGTAGTTTCCCTTTGGGATCAATAAAGTATTTTTGAATTTGAATTGAACTGAATTTGATTTGAATGTGAGAAGCATCACCAGAAGTTGTGCCTTGCAGATTTAGAAATTGCTGTAAACCACTTTTCAATTTGAGGAGAGGTTAAAGTTATTCCATAAACATGAAGCACAGAGAGATAATTGCTGGTGCAGTTTTACATGGAGAGTGAGATGTTTTATTGTTCATCTATGCCACTTGTTCATGCTCAGCYTGTCATTACCCAATTCAACTAAAAACCAACTAAACAAACAAGCCAGACCATAATTGATGGTTAAGATTGCTGGAATTCCTTCTTTTCTCTCAACAAAACTGGGAAGGTGATGTGTTTTGTTTTTCCCCATAATGTTTGGAACATTATGGTTTTGTCAACACAACTGATCTTACTGATACACACAAAAAGTTTGCATAAAAATATACAACAACAATTAGAGAAAATGATTTAAGTATAAATATTAAAGACAATATTGATAGGGGTAACGGGGTGGCTATGCTGGAGTGGTTAGTAGGGGCAATACTGGGAATTTTGGTATCGATCCGATACCAAGTACACACTGTGCTAGAATCGCTTATTTTGATACCGATTCCGATACTGAGGGGTGCTGTCGGTCGCGAAGTTGACAGCGCCTGCTGCAAAGCATGCAGGAGGAAGGGCAGAACTTATGACTGGTCTTATTTCTAGCAGCAGAACAGGTTTGAAGTTGGTCATTTGATGTTATTGTTTTTTTAGCGCCCTGCAGGCTCTGACATGTTAAAGAAAGTTGAATCTGAGGATTTGAAAAAAATCCATTAAACTTAAAAAACATTTCTCTATACATCCGTATACCTGCAAAATGATGGAAAATCTGTGTAAATTATGGACAATCCATAAAACTTGACATGTATGAATTTTCCTTGAAGAATTATGCCGTAAGGCCATGGATTATCTAAAAAAAAGTTGAAAACAGTATGTCACAAGAGTTTTTTAAAGGGATCCCTGATTAGATGTAACATTGGACTTAGTTTAGTTTTGTAAATTTTTAAAAATATATTTTAACACGGACGGAGCCATTTTATTTACACGCAAAGCATTCTGGGTAAATGATGACGTGGATAGGTCCTCGGTGCGAGGCTGCTCGCGAGCTATATCCATGTGGATGGAGGACCTCAGTGACGAGAGGAGAATGTGTAGCGCTGAGCTAATACATATATATGATGATAGCATTGAGGCTAATGCTAAAGCTAACAGGCTAAGCTGAGGTTCTTCTTCTTGAGCGTTGACAGAGA
>NW_013952578.1:234303-236903 GCF_001266775.1 Austrofundulus limnaeus | reverse complement strand
GGTGTGGGGTGGGGTCACTTTTTTCAGTTATCACCCATTTTTTATTTTTAAATCTTGGACAATATCTGATGATCGACTCTTTTAAATGAAACCAGAGAGCGTTGACAGAGAGGAGAAGGTAGAAATGACTCAGCCTGGAACTGAAAATATGGATGGAGGACAACAGAGCTGCTTCATGGAAGAACAACCTCAGCTTAGCCTGTTAGCCTTCACGCTAGCACCAACACTATATTGCCTTATATGTATTAGCTCAGTGCTAGCGCGACAAACAAGCTAAACTGAGGTAAATTTTTAAGCTTTTAGTTTAAAAATTATAAAAACTAAACAGCCTACAGGATTTTTACAGTCTTTCTTTTACAGTTAAAATATATGTTTATCAAATTAAGTCTGATGTTACAACTAATCAGGGATCCCTTTAAAAAAAGTTTTTATCATCTCTCCTGCAAGAAAGTTCTTTGCCTTCACATGGTTGACAAGCAAGTTTGACTGATCAAAACTGGTGTTGACATGCAAAGTGGACCATTAGTCGATTGTTAGTGCCCTGATTATCACCTATTGTTGAGTCACTCTTGCAATAAGATAAGAGGGAAACACATTGACATGGAGGAGACCCCCAGTGCTAAATGGCAGAAGGCTTCTCTTCACAAATATAGCTTTCTTTATTTCTCTCTCACCACTGCTGCTCTGATATGCAGATGTGTTTATGTATATGTGTGTATGTGCATTAGTATATGTGCATTACTATATATCACATGTGTATATTGTGGGGTTGCTTTTCTTTGTTATCTTTTATTTATCTTTAATTTTTCTTCTCAGCCACTCCTGTATTGAGCTGCAGTATTGTGCAAATTTCCCCACTGTGGGATCAATAAAGTCTTATCTCATCTCATCTCATTCTGAAGCCTCCCCTCTTATGCTACGTTCACACCGAACGCGTTCTGAGCTGCAGGAGCGGCCAGTTTACATGCAAAGTCTATAGCGCACGAGCCTCTAGGGGTCGTGCATRGRGTCACGTCCGTTTTGTGCGGTARGCAAGGAACGCGGAAGGTGCGGCAGAGCATTTTCGGCACATGTAGTGCTGCAGAAGCAGCCACCGCCCYAGTTCAAAAATCGAAACTTTTTGCCACTTTACGCATCTCCCACAAACCGAAACAGACAGACAGGAGATCTTTGCCTGAAATCGACCGTCAGCAGTTGCATTATCTGGCAGGATATATCAGTCCACCGATGTGGGTCAGCTGCTCGGGACAAAAATAAAAAATAAAAAATKAAAAGTCCGTCATGTGGCAGCTTCTGGACTGGCGAAACTAACCGAACAAATCGCCTCTAAATCATCTGGTGAATTAATTATCTGCTGTGTGCAACGTTCGCTTGCTGTTTAGTAAATAAATGAAAGCTATTTCCTTTATTTTTATCTTTATTTCACCTCCCAAGGACAGACTGGGAAAAAACAAGATGCTCCTCCCTCTTCAGACGCACGTCTGCTCTGTGTCCCTGTCTGAACAAAGTGTGTCCCGGTATGAACATAGTGCATCCAGCTGAAGGTGTTGTGCACTTTTTTGCTGCTCAAAATGCATTCGGTGTGAACGTAGCATTATGTAGCTACAGCAGGGGGAGAGAGGGGCACTGTGCGTGCCTGTGCTGGACTGTTGCTGCTATTATGGACTAATTATTTATCTCTGTTTCACCTTGATGCTGTCCAGTACTAATATCTTATGATAACTACTTTCGGCTGTTTTAATCTGTTTGCCCCAGACTTCAAGACTCCAGCAATGCATGACCTCTCTTATTTTGATAAYGTAGRWRRTGGGCTGAGAGCCCTGTTATTGGTTAGGTGGTTACATTTGTCGAATTGTGATTGGTTGTAAACGTGTCACATGATGTTATATCATTGGCTCTCCACTGACGAGAGCCAGCCACAACTRGACAGACTRCCTGATTGACCTCTGCTGTGTTGTTGCTCAGATTAAATCATTTGACGACCATACACGCAGACTTTCTGTGCATTTATTCCAACATGTTTCTGCATTCTTGGTAAATCTTGCTACCACACTGTGTTCCATTTACATCTTGTTCCAGGAACTGGTAACTGGTAGTGACGTAATTTCCCAACAAATCATATGAAACTACATTCCTGTTAGCCGACAGGTGATTGTATTGTTGCTGCTAACCTAGCTACAACACTGCTACAATATAAACAATGACAAAAAGAAAGCTCTACGCCYTATGTCATGCAAAGAAACGTTGATTTTAACACGTACAGTATTGCACAGAAAACACACTACTCGTGCAAGTGATGCACAAAAAATTAAGAAAGATAATTAACAGTAAAAGTTACAGAGTTAACTTTTTAAAGCTGCGAGTAGCATCCATCTTGAAATCGAAACTGGGAGCAGTTTCATTTCTTCCTCTGTATCATTGGAATATTACCACTGGAGGCGACATTCCAGTTTAAATCTACCAATGGGAACTGAGAAATTACCACTTCCAAGGACTACTGGAATGCAGGATGTGTGTGTGTGTGTGTGTGTGTGTGTGTGTGTGTGTGTGTGTGTGTGTGTGTGTGTGTTTAAGCAATAAAAGTTTAAAATCAAATTGTT
>NW_013952578.1:228242-234293 GCF_001266775.1 Austrofundulus limnaeus | reverse complement strand
GCGGCTGTTGGATTTTCCTCCAGGGGGTGCTACAACTCCAAAATAGACATATCTCAAAAAGCAATCTAACTGTACTAAGTTTTATCACACCAGTGTATTTATTAAAACAAATGAAAATAAAACAGCATTACAATGTCAGTGTTTTTTGTACATAAATTTTGCCCTTCTCTAACTGAGAAGAAGAATGACTGACCCCTAATTTACACTACTTGTGTTCNAATGTATGTTGAAAATAAGTACTGTCACTTTAAGAGAAGTGCGCGCTAAGGATTCTGGGTACTGTTTGGGGACTGGGCTTTTGTTAGATATCAGATAATAAAGACGACGTTCGAAGCACCACGAGCTGCATCCTCATTGTGTCACATAAGAAAGGTATGGACATTACATGGTGTCAGAAGAAGACGTTTTCTCGCACCAAGAGGAAGCATATCGTCATGACGAAGTTTAATCCACCGAGTGAATTCAAGTTTGACCGCCCCGCCGACTGGCCGGAGTGGAGACAAAGATTTTCGCGCTTCCGGTTAGCTACGAAGCTAAACAAGGACAAAGGGTAAACGCATTGAGTTCGCTTATATATGCTATGGGGAGTGAAGCTGAAAAGATATTTGGCTCATTCAATTTCGCCGATGAGGAGGTAAAGAAGAACTTCGACGCTGTTCTCAAAAAGTTTGATGATTATTTCATTCCCCGCCGCAATGTTATACATGAGCGGGCATGTTTTTATCAACACAGCCAGCTGCCRGGGGAGACAGCGGAGCAGTACATACGAGTGCTATTCGAGTTAGCAGAACACTGCGAGTTCAGGGATGAACGGGACGAGCACATCAGAGACTGCTTAGTTGTGGGCATCAAGGACAAAGAACTGTCTCGCAGATTTCAACTCAAAGCAGACCTAACACTAGCAGAAGTTACAGAACAAGCGCGACAGGTGGAGGAGATTACCAAGCAGGTCAGCCTCCAGACTAACCCGCAAGAAGCTCACATGGATATGCTACAACATCGTAGTGGCCCACAGACAGATGGCAGCAAAAGATACAGACAGTGGAAAAGTGGTAATAGCCACCAGACGGGACAGAAACCAGAGAGTTGTGGGAGATGTGGTAAGCCGAAGCACCACGAGCTGRATCCTCATTGTGTCATAAGAAAGGTATGGACATTACAGTACCATCTTGGTATTGATAGTATTGAGTACTTAAATCGATACGCCCACCCCTAGGTGGTTAGGGGAGTCATCCTTTGACCGGAAGGTTGTCGGTTCGATCCCCCATTCCASCCGTCTCAGTCGTTGTGTCCTTGGGCAAGACACTTCACCCGCCTTGCCTAATGATGGTGGTCAGAGGGTCTGGTGGTGCCGGCGCCTGGCAGCCCCACCTCTGTCAGTGCGCCCCAGGGCAGCTGTGGCTACAGTGTAGCTTACCACCATTAGTGTGTGAATTGGTGAATATGTGTAAAACGCTTTGGGGTCTGGAGGACTAGACGAAGCGCTCTYTAAGTTCAGTCAGTCCAAATAATTAAAAATAAATCAAATTAAAATATGACATGGCAGCATGGTGGAACATTGGTTAGAGCTGTTGCCTCCCAGCCTGTGACTTTTTTATGGAGTTTGCATGTTCTCCCCATGCATGTGTGGGTTTTCTCAGGTTCTTTCTCTAGTTCTTCCCATGAACCAAAACATGCATGTTAGGTAAACTGGTAGTTCTAAAATGTCCCTATGTGGGTGAGAGTGTGAAAGGTTGAGACATTTGTCATATAGCCCTGTGATGGGCTGGAGACCTGTCCAGGTGTACCTTCCCTGCACACTAATTGTGTTTCCATCCAGTTGTAGAGTGAATTTTTATCGAACTTTTCAAACTTCGCAAAAAATTAAATGAATAAAAATTCAAATCTAGACTGTTTCCATCTAGTTTCCTTTTTGACTGATGCGAATAAGCAAGGCTACGCAACGCGTGATTATGTCAGACGAGGCTACACAACGCGTGATTATGTCAGACGAGGCTACACAACGCGTGATTATGTCCGACGTCGGCCACAAGCTTTGCGGTAGTAAACAGGAAGTGAAACTTGCTAACTAGCAGAGGCTAATCATCTCGGGACAAGGGAGCAATTTTTCCGTGAATACCTTGCTTATTGGGCAAGTTGTAATTATTCTATCTATTAAGCTAGTACAGGCTATGTTTAACGCTGCCAGGAGACGTAGGAAAATAAACGCAATGTTAAACTATGCATCAGAAAGGCACATGCAACTACACCGGGACGAGGCAGGAAAGAGGAAACAGCTGAACGTCATGTGAGGTAAATATGCGCTGCGTCAGAATTTATTCGGCAAACATGTTTCCATCTCCCGTTGCACATTAACTACTTTGCGATTCATCCGAAAACCACCTCAAGCGAGCGTAAAAACTTCTTAGAGAATTGAGGGGTTTTTTTTTTTCAAATTTTGCTGTTTCCATCCGACTTTTTTTTTCCTCATTTTTTATGCGACACTTCAAAAATGCACATCAAAAAGCCTTGATGGAAACACGGTTACTGACTGACAAAAGTAGACCCAAGCTCCTCTTGACCTGGAGAGAAGTAGTTGGTAAAGAAAATGGATGGATGGATGTTTTTCCAGTTTTGAATGCCTTCAATTAGAAATATCCAATCCGTTGACCCAAATGCTTCAGAATAGTTCTTGAAGTAGACGACAAAAGGCCTAAGATTCAGTGGCGGCTGTTGGATTTTCCTCCAGGGGGGGCTACAACTCCAAAATAGACAAAGCTCAAAAAGCAATCTAACTGTACTAAATCACACCAGTGTATTTATTAAAACAAATGAAAATAAAACAGCATTACAATGTCAGTGTTTTTTGTACATAAATTTTGCCCTTCTCTAACTGAGAAGAWGAATGACTGACCCCTAATTTACACTACTTGTGTTCCATCTCCACTCCACTGCGCAGGTCGCAGCTGTGCATTTCAAGTCCAGTTTACACTACCTCCGGTCCGACAGACGTGCAGGAAGCAGATCGCGCGATGAATTCAGTGATAAGTGTGGAAGTCAGAGCAAAAGATAATTAATTCTGTGAAAGACGAACTCCAAACACAGCTGAAAACAACAATATAAATACTTTTGAGATCTATGTTGAAACTGTCTCGCTGTCAGCTTTCTGAAACTTCTGATTTCAAAATAAAATCTACATGTATCGTGTGTGAACACATACTTCATGCTACATGTTTCCATCTGCTTCCCAAACAGAATGATACATTCAGACAGCATTTGTGTAGAAATATATCCGTATATTTATTAATATAGCTGCAATTTCGACATTATTCCGACAAATTATCCKGCCTAAAAGTGTCTTATTTTGAAAATTCTTTTCCTGTTGGTGTGACGTAATCTTTAAAAATTGACTCCGGAGCATCTCCGGCATCCGTCAAAAATAGGATCTGTTCTAATTTTGAAGGATCGCCGTCCGCTCACCGCCGCAGCCAGTGTAAACACTCTCATTGAATAAAATGGGTGTGTATTTGCTGCGGAGGTCGGACTGGAGACGGAACGCATGTAGTGTAAATTGGGGGTAAGACTTATTGGTCCTGTTCAGCATTGGGTGAGCCTTCATGGTCTTCAGTGCTGCTTCAGAGAACCTGTCTGCCTGCAGCAGTGTAGCACTGATCAGATGCTTTGTGAATGGCTCAACATGGGGTCACAGTCCTAAACAAAAAAATTAATAAATTTAATTCAATATGGAGATGGCTACAAGTGAGCTTTCTAATATATAATATATAGAAAACAATTTATTAGTTTCAACTAATTGTTGCACGTAAACTATTTTATTTTTTATAAATGCATTCATTTCATTAAACAAAATAAACTATGCACAACAGAAGAAAAATATGTATATAAATAAAAAGAAAGGCAGCAGAAAGAAGAAACACTAAAGGAAAGAACTGGAGTAACTCGTCTGACACACTAGTTTTCAAAATAAAAGCCCCAGGTAGTGTCTAAAAATGTTTAAAGGTAGGAACTGCATCGTTTTTGCCCACTTGAACAAAGACTGTCAAGGGTTAGTTTAAAATGTATAAAAACTGCAGTATTTTTACAGTCTTTGTTTTACAAAGTAAATGTTTAACAAATAATGTTAAATGGTACAACTAGTTGGGGTTCTCTTTAAAACCTCATTTGCTTGATGAACTAAATTGTAGTGCATCTAKTTTAAAGTGCCAGCTGCTGGACACATTTCCGAGCATTTTCTCAGCGAGAGAATGAATATGTTTGTTTTGCTCACAGGTTTAGTTTGGATATGAATAGGAAAGATTGACAGTGCACCTGTGGGCTGCCTGTAAAGGAGTGACCATGAAAAAGGCGGGTGGTGGGGAAAAGGGGCAGAGGAGGTTCCTCAGCTCTGCAAACCACTTCAGTTCTCACTTGAGTGCCTCTCTTTGGGCCTTAACCCACATGGACCCCTACCTCACTGCTTTAAATTCAAATTCCTTCACTCTGCAACACCCGGCCCCTCCCCTCCTTCCCCTTAACGCTCGGCACACACCAAGGGGCATTCAAAACGCATTAACACCAAATCAATGGGAAACAGTGAAAAAAGCAAAAAGGGGGAAAAAGGAGGAAAGAGAAAAAAAACCCTCCTTAGCAACATAATCTAGATGTCCTGACAAGAGGAGGAGTGAAAGGAAAAGAAAAAAAGAGGGGCGATGGTGGCTTTTAGGGAGGGATGGAAAACACAACACAAAGGCAGGACACACAGACAGCAACAAAATTGAAAATTAACACAGTAGAAACTGTTCCTTTTTTCCTGGGAACACAATCAGCTACATTAAACCCTGCAGACCCCCACGTCCCCCCCCCACCCCCTTCTCACCAGTTCTTCTCTTGCTTGTGGCTGGAGGCTTCAACGAGACATGGCTTTGTTTCACAAAACTCCAACCACAACTGAGCTGAGTTTTGGTGCCATTTAGCAGACTTTAGAGAAGCACTTAGACTGAGTTAACACACTCAGAGCCTGGCTTTTTACATGATCCAGAAAAAGAAAAAAAAATTATAACAACATTTAAATAAATGTTTGAAATTAAAATTCATGTGTTTCCAAAAAGAAAATAAAMGAAATAAATTGATTTAGCAGCAAAATGTAAAATAAAAAGTACAAATTTTCCTTTCAGTTTGATGATGTGTTAAATTGTGTATAAAACTACTCTGGCCACCAGCAACCCTGTAAATGACCTTTAACCTCTACTACATGATCTGCCCACTGGGAGGAGGGTCGGCTTTAATTATGAGGTCGTTAAGATCTAATCCTAACACAAAGCTAGTGCCCACTTCCCCATACACAATCTACACCTGCACTGTAAGAAAAAATACACCAAATCTACTCAATAAAAATGAGGCAACAGATTACAAGCAATATTATTAATTAAATTTTACAATGTTTAGAGTTGAGTAAATATTAATTAAATGCAACTCTTAATAGTTATTCATTTAATATGAATAGATTTGAATAGAAAACAGTTTATAATTATTTAAAACCTACACAAAAGTATTGAGTAGAATTAAAAACAAACTTCTCACTTTGTAAACACAGTGGTGGGCACCAGTCCGCGCACAAATCTGCTAATTGCGGACCTAAACATTTTGTTTGAGCTTTAGCAGTCTTATTAAATTTCATGATTTATAAGCAAATTTACGCCTTTTAAATTTAAATTGCAGTTCCACTTATAACTAATTATCTACCAGTCATCATTATTCTGAACAGTGGAAGGTATGACTGTCAGGACTCACAACACACACGATCTTACCAACAGCTCCCCTCCCAGATAAACACTATATTTGGGAAGGTTTACGTCCTTCCTGACTGTCTCTTTAGGGCACGGTTCAGTCGGCTCTCATTAGTAGGTCAGCTTTACAAAGTATTTTTGCTGGCAGTAATTTAAATGACTCATATGGCTTCTGTTAAATTATAATGAACACAGTGCAAAGACAATATTCAGCAGGGATCCACATTTTACAGACATTTCCCACAATGCTTTGTGTCTGCTTACGTAGCAGAAAGGCAATGTTTAGAAC
>NW_013952578.1:225359-227259 GCF_001266775.1 Austrofundulus limnaeus | reverse complement strand
GTCTCAAAACAAGATCAAAAAGACTTTTTGGCTGATATAAGATTTTAAAACTTGGTTAGATGGACAGTTTTTTCAGTGTACAGAATAATTTCTTTCAGTGTGCACAAGTTTTCTTCTGTAAAACTACAAACAAATTACATTTTTATTTCATGCTTTAAACTGCCTGAAAACATTTCAAGTGTAAAACACTGTAAAAATATATTCTGCTTTGTCATCTTAAGGTTTTTTATGTTTTTATCTTCAAATAACCACAGAGATACAAAGATTAGCTTAAAGCTGACCTGTTTTGGTTTCGCTTGTTTATAGTTTTACTGATCCAAAGTGCTCTGAATGAGTCTGGCACAAACACAAAGTGTTACTGAAACTTTTAGCATGAATCACAGGGTGAAAAACTGCACAAACGAGAATGAAAAAGCTATAAAAGTGGAGTGAGCAGGGAGACGACCAAGTCCAAAGGCCTCTAAAAGAGAAGAAAATAGATGACAAGGCCAAGAGTGATTCCAGAGCTCCTTTATTRAAGGCTTTGATTTCACACCGGCACAAAGCCTTGGAGACGTTTCATTCTTTTCACATTTCTTCTGCATTTGGTCGGTGTTCTCCTGCAGGCCCGAGTCTCCAATCTGGGCGAAAGGGAGCGCTGCCTGTGAGGAGTCAGCTCCATTCACAGCTTTATAAATCACCTCAGCATGTGCAGACCATGGCCAATCAGCCAATTACGCCCCCCCTGACACACTGGGGCTGATAAAGAAGGCTTGTGACAATGGGATCACAGGCCAGATAAACGACCCTTTAATGAAGTCGCCCACAAAACAGGCCCAAACCGCGCGCCCCACTTACGTATTCCATCACGCCGTTGCCCTCACATTTCCTCTTGCTCTGTCGCTGCAGCAGCCACAGCTGGGGAGAGGGAGCCACAGGGACGGAGGAGAAAAATGACTCTGTGTTCTGACACTGCAAAGCCCCCCCAGCCAAGGCCCCCTTTCAGACCTTTGGCCAAACAAAAGCATCTGTTGCCATACTGTGCTGCTCAACCCCCCCCACTCTCCTCCTCCTCACACACTTCTCCTCCGGTCAGAGCCGGAGCCTCTCGGAGGTTCGAAAAGACAGRGCTGGGGCCGTACGCAGCTGAGGCTGCTCACCTTGTGGCACAAGCTATTGTGCGGCCCCCCTTCCAGGAGCTTCTCCATCCATCTTTGTGTCTCCAGGACAAACAGAGGAGGAGAGGAACTTTCTATGACAGCAGCAGAGAAAGAGAGGGGGAAAAGACTGCAGCTGCTGGATGAATAGAGGAGGGAATGAAGAGATGAGGTGGGAGTGAGAGCAGGAGAAGAGGCAGCTGCAGGGTGGTCCCACCCCTCCATCCCTCCTCGTCGACTAAGTTGTTTGGCTAGAAGGCTTCAGAACACAAACAGRTGAGTCGTCCCGTAACACAGCTGAAAGAACTGAGCGAGATGAAGAGGAGACGGCTTCAGATGTATGTTTACCGACATATTTAACTCACTTTATAAGCAGCATGAGAAACAAGGGTTTTCCCACACTTTCTGCTCGACTCAGAAACTGTTTACAGCAATAAGTCCCTGTAGTTCTGCAGTCATCAGGACGTTTACAGGAGTAAAACATCCAAACCTCCCCTGTGAGCTCCTGAAGGAATTTATCGGTTAGATACTGATGCTAAAAGCACTACACCATTTTCTTAGTTTTCCTTTTAAGTATAAACTTTTATAATCCATTGTTTAACTATTGTTAACTCCTGATTAACCATCAACAACACATCAAAAAACCGTTATTAATTCATTAGGGAAGGCATTGTTTGTTCGAGTGGCCTGCGGTGCAGCCATACACTGCAAAAACTGTCCATCTAACCAAGTTTTAAATCTTATATCAGCCAAAAAGTCTTTTT
>NW_013952578.1:219150-222866 GCF_001266775.1 Austrofundulus limnaeus | reverse complement strand
GATCAAAAATACTTTTTGGCTGATATAATGTTTTAAAACTTGGTTAGGTGGACAGTTTTTGCAGTGAACAATATAAAAACAAGTTCTTTGTGTGCCCAGTGCTGCAATATTAAGTTAACATCTGGTTTTTTTATAGTCTTTGTTCATGATCTGATTTACACAAATTTTGGGGGCTAAATCTGACACTTTCATTCTGCCTCTTGTGACTCTAATGTTTTGTGGATAATTCTAAATGAATAAAGAATAATGATAAACTGATAATAATCAAATAAATGCAATCACTACTGTTCCTACTAATGTAAAAAAACAAACAAATAAATAAATAAATAAATAAATAAATAAATATTTGAGAGAAAAAATGTACAGAGCTGTGAGTCCAGAATTAAAAGAAACCAAACTGAACAACTCTTTGTTCTTTGTATTCATCTTTTTATCACTGGACTCAATTGAACCGTCAGTCCTCTGAAACTTTCAGCTGTTCTTTTTTCTTAAATCTCACATTTAGAAATGTTTCATTAAAACAAAATCATTTTTAATGAAGCAGTCAGACGTTTGTAAAACTTCCTCATTTTTCAACTGAGGCTGTGTGTTCTCAGGTTGTGTTCAGAGACGGTCCAACAGTGTCGTCACTGTGGAGATAAGTCGTCTTACTCCACACAAACCGTTCTCACTCACAACAAAAATAAATGTACTCTGCAGAGTGTTGTCACGCTGCAGAGTGACACTTTGAAGAGTGTGTTTAGTATTCAGGTTCAGGTTCATTATTCCTGTCTGGGCCCAGAAATCTTTGTTTGGCCACTCCTCTTCAAACCGTGGAGTGTCAGGAGGGGCGGGGGGATCGATTTGATTCTAATCGGACCATGAAAAGAACATGATCTAACTACTTTCAGAGTGAAGTATATTTAGACCCACTTCTCTCTCTCTCTCTCTTCCCCCTCCCCTCCCCTCCTTCAGTGCAGGAACAATTAAGCTCACCAATTTAAAAAGCTTTGAATGTCTCGTCAACGACCTCGTGAATACGAGAAAGAGGGAGCTTCAAGGAGGAGGAGAAGCAGAGATGGAGGGAGGAAAGTGGGGAAAAAAAAGGAAAATAAGGGGGAAAAGGCCAAAGAGCAGACATAAAAATTTCAAGAGTTGTTTAAGGGTGGGTGGGTTCATTTGCATGACAGCGCCGTGTGAATGAGGCTGACCTCTTGGACCGCCCCGGTGCTCGGCCGAGCTGCAGCCCGACGTGCAGGCTCTGACCCAGCTCATTGACTCTGAATGGATACTTTGTCAAAAGGGGGGACCTCGCAGCTCTCAGCTGGACAGGCATCTGCAGACATCCTGTTTGACACCAAGCCACCTCTGTTTCAATCACAACTAAGACAACTTCACACACGTATGTGAAACCCACAGATCTCCTTAACTCTCCTCTGTTTAACTCCTGTAAACGAATCACATCCATACATGAATCTGATTCCAAAGGTATAAAAGAAGACACCGGCAGAGTTTTCGACGGACTCAGAGCCGACAGGTGCAGCCCCATCAACACACTTCAGTCGATCGCTCGATGGTTCACTGCAGCAGGCAGGTGAGAGGACACAGAGTGGACCGATGGGGTGGTGATACGCGACGCCGTCTGCATACAAACCCTGGCTGGTTGCAGTGAACTCCCCCACCTCGACCTCTTGCAAAGTTGCGACTCTGCAAACACAAAAAGCTCAGACAGCTCACAAACAGGCTCTCCTTTTATCAGCAGGCGCAGAGCTGGGACGATGAAGACAGGAGCTCTTGGCCCTGACCTCAGCTGTCTGAACGAAGCCCACTCCACTTGGAAATGCAAACAAAGTGAAACTCTACGGCACCCAGAAAAATAGACGGGGAAGAGGTAGATAATGAACTGTTGAAGAGTTAATGCCAGTGTGAACAAATGCTGCACAATAAATCATTAAAACCAGACCACATCTTTACTGCAACACTATAATTCAAAATCAACATGAAATCAATTTAATGCATTTTAATTCCAGAGAAGATTCAGTCAGTTTTGTTGTTTATTATTTAATTCTTCATCTTTTTTATCTTCTTAGATTTTATTAAAATACAGCATCGCTTCTTGTCAAGATGGCAACTAAAATACAGATTCAATGCAGAGTGTAGTACAAGTTTTAATAAGAAAACAATAAACAGACTTCATATATCTGGCATGTCCAAAGTGTGGCCCYGGGGCTATTTGTGGCCCCTGAACTGATTTTGTGTGGCCCCTGACTTCAGTTCAAGAATTATACTAATTTGTTTACAAATTTGTCCTCCTGGCACAGCTGTTTGATGTAGAGGGAGACTTTCTATTTATTATTAGGGCAAATTCATCACAAAGTAAAATCTCACAATAAAAATTTTTTGCAACAATACCAATTATTTGTCTTTAAATAACCAGACTCTTAGCTTTTTCCACATCTATCTGGTGACTTCTGCTCAGAAGGTGATTTTGCTGCCCTCCAATCTGCTTTAAATTATAGAATAAATTTGRCTGAATACAGCAAGCATTTTCAACAAAACAGGGACATAAATTCTGATTTTATTGATCAGAATTGACTAAATTGGGTTATTTTTTTCCAGTTGAAACCTAGAAAATTGCAAAATTTATTTCAGTAAGGGAATCCTGCAAAACACTCTTAAAGTTCTGGATCTAGATCAATTTACACAACAATTTCCAGCAATAAATCGGACTACTTTATTTGTTTAATTAAAGTATTCAGTGCTTAGTTTATTGTTGAGCAGGTAAAGGAAAAARATTTTTGGCCCTCAGGTACTTCTGACTTTATGATTTTGGCCCATGTGACAAAATGTTTGGACAGCCCTGTCATATATGGATACAAAACAAAAACAGCATTGGTTAAACACAACGCGATGGATGAAAAAATTAACCATTACCACTRAGTAAAAGCTACAGCAAAATACAACTGGCTTCAGTTGCTGAAGTTTGATTTTTTTATAATTTTAATTTGTGTAATTTGAGCAACAGTTTGTTAATTTGTGATTCAAAAGGTTAATTCAAAAGTTTATTTATGTAGCACRGAGTCTCAACTAACGTCTCAGGTCTCAGTAGAAAAAAACAGTCAAGAAGAGAAAATGGCTTTGTTTTATTTACTAAAGAGCAAGCGAACYTTGCGCACAGCAGAGAATTAATTCACCAGAGGATTTAGAGGCGATTTGTTRGGTTTCACCACTCCAGGCTGCTCCTAGATGCGCGTCCACCATAGACTTTGCATGTAAACTGGCTGCTTTGGCTGCTCAAAACACGTTTGGTGGGAACCCGGCTTTAAGGGGGGGAGAGAGGCTTCAGAATCAGAGCAGCAGTGGTGAGAGAGAAATAAAGAAAGATACAAGCTATTTACTATATAAAGCTATATACTTTGTTGTCTGGTGTGAAACCAACGCTCTCCAAATCAATGCTAGCAAGACGAAGGAGATGGTCATAGACATCAGGAGGAAGCCACACCCGACAGCACCGGTGAACATCCAGGGAAAAGACATAGTGACAGTGGACTCTTACAAGTACCTGGGTGTTCACCTCAACAACAAGCTGGACTGGACTACAAACACAGACATCCTGTATAAGAAGGGCCAGAGTCGACTCCACCTGCTGAGGAGGCTGAGGTCCTTCTGTGTCTGAAGGACTCTGTTAAAGACATTATATGACATGGTGGTAGCATCTGCCATTTTCTATGGAGTAG
>NW_013952578.1:212228-217630 GCF_001266775.1 Austrofundulus limnaeus | reverse complement strand
GTATATATCTATACAAATATGCAAATGTGTTTATGTATATGTGTATATGTGCATTGGTACATTACTATATATCACATGTGTATATTGTGGGGTTGTTTTTTTTTTGTTTTTTTTTTTAATTATCTTTAATTATTCTTCTCAGTCTCTCCTGTATTAAGCTGCTGTAATGTGCAAATTTCCAGACTGTGGGATCAAGAAAGTTTTATCTCATCTTATCTTATATTTGTGAAGAGAAGCCGTCTGCCGTTTAGCACTGGGGGTCTCCTCCATGTCAATGTGTTTCCCTCTTACAATAGTGTTATCGCAAGAGTGACTCAACAATAGGTGATAATCAGGGCACTAACGATCGACTAATGGTCCACTTTGCATGTCAACACCAGTTTTGATCAGTCAAACTTGTTTGCCAACCATGTGAAGGCACTGATAAAGKTGKAGAACTTTCTTGGAGGAGAGATGATGAAAACTTAATAAAAACCTTTTGTGGCAAACTGTATTCAACTTTTTTTAGATAATCCATGGCCTTACGGCATAATTCTTCAAGGAAAATTCATACATGTCAAGTTGAACAGATTGTCCACAATTTACAGARTTTCCATCATTTTGCAGGTATTTGGATGTATAGAGAAATCTCACTGATTTTTTCAAGTTTAATAGATTTTTTCAAAACCTCAGTTTCAAATTTCTTCAACATGTCAGAGCCTGTAGGACGCTAAAAAATAACATCAAACGACCAACTTCAAACCT
This sequence comes from Austrofundulus limnaeus, assembly GCF_001266775.1. Classification (NCBI taxonomy): domain Eukaryota; kingdom Metazoa; phylum Chordata; class Actinopteri; order Cyprinodontiformes; family Rivulidae; genus Austrofundulus; species Austrofundulus limnaeus. The sequence continues at coordinate 216,886 of NW_013952578.1, read as the reverse complement.
GTTCTGATGCTAGTAATGAGACTAGTAATAAGTTCTGCACTTCCTCACTTCTCCKTTCCTCCTGCGTGCTTTGCAGCAGGCGCTGTCCTCTTCGTGACCGACAGCCTCGTCCCCCCAGTATCGGAATCAGTATCGAAATAAGCGATTCTAGCATAGTATTTACTTGGTAACAGATCGATACCAAAATTCCCAGTATCACCCACCCCTAGTGGCAAGGCGTGGAACACATCACAGACTACAGAACCCCCACCAACATCATCGGCTCCACAGACAATCTCCCAGATGTGCTTAACACATTTTACTCCCGCTTTGAAGCCTCCAGCACCACAGGGGACACACACACACACACTCAACCAGGAACCCCCCCCCCAACCTCCCCACCACCATCTGTCTTATCAAGCCAGGTACAGAGAGTTCTGATGCTGCGTTCACACCGAACGCATTTTGAGCAGCCAAAAAAGCGCAAAACGCCTCTCGTTGGACGCACTATGTTCAGACCAAAGAACGCACTAGTGTTCAGACCAGAACAAGAAGCAGCAGCGAGGTGTGGGAGGAGCATGTCCTCGGTGGGTGAATAAAGATAAAATAAAAGAAAATGGCTTTGATTTATTTACTTAAAAGCAAGCGAACATTACGCACAGCAGATAATTAACTCACCAGATGATTTAGAGGCGATTTGTTCGGTTAGTTTCGTCACTCCAGAAGCTGCCAGCTGATGGACTTTTTTTTTTTTTGGTCCCAAGCAGCTGATCCACATCGGTGCTGATATATCCTGCCAGAAAATCCAACTGCACATGGTCGATTTCAGGTAAAGATCTCCAGTCCGTCTGTTTCGGTTTTCAGTGGGAGAAGCGTCGAAAAGTTCAGATATTTCAACTCGGGCGGCGGCGGCTTCCGCAGCACCGCATGCGCGGAAAACGCTCTGCGCCCCTTCCACCTTCCTTACGCGCCGCCCAAAACATACGTGACGCGACGCACGACCCCTAGAGGCGCGTCCACCATAGACTTTGCATGTGAATCGGCCACTCCTGCAGCTCAAAACGCGTTCGGTGTGAACGAACCATGAGGCAGATCAACCCCAACAAAGTAAGTAAAAATTTTATTTATAAAGCACTTTTCTTAGAAATGAGTTCACAAAGTGCTTTACAATACAAAAATACACAGTACAACAATGCAACAAAAATATCATGGAGCCGTCAAGTATTTCCATCCCAAAAAAGGTGTGTCAGCAACAACATTGAGCCAAATGAAAAAAAAGACAACACAAAAAATAAAATACTAACCCATTTACATATTACATTTACAGAAAAATGTAAATCAAACTTGGACCAAGGCAAGAGAAAACTCAGCTACCACAACAGCCACTGGGTTCAACAACTTTTACCAAAACAGCTAAAAGGTTGTTTAAAATAGAAGGTTTTTAAGCCCTTTTTGAATAATTCGACATCATTGATGGAACGTAACTCAAAGGGAAGGGCATTCCAGATGCTAGGGGCTGCAAATGAAAAAGCCCGGTCACCACTGGTCCTATAACAGGTTTTTTCTTTGTCTTCTACAGAAGAAGGTGCACCTGGACCAGTCCTGGACCAGTTCTTCTGTGTTTGTCTTTTTCCTGTCCTCCAACCAGCCGGTCGAGGCAGATGGTCTCCTGTCCTGAGCCTGGTTCTGCTGGAGGTTTCTTCCTGATTAGCAGGGAGTTTTTCCTCTCCACCGTTTGCTCAGGATGGGAGACTGTGATGAAGTGATTCAACACAATCTGCTGCTTTCTTCTTTACATTGTTCTTTTTTCATGTTCAGTGCCCTGAGACAACGAATGTTGTGACTTGGAGCTATATAAATAAACTGAATTGAAATGAATTGAATTATTACAAATAACTGAAGAGGCATCTGTCTTTTATACTTGTGTTTTGTAATCTTAATTATTCAAATAAGAACTCTTTCTGTCCTTGCACTTCTTTTGATACCTGATCAGCTCCCCTTGTTCTGTTTTGCCTTCTCATCTCCTGTTGTAAATGATTTCATTGATTCATGCATTGCATTGAGTAAACATGCTTTCCTCTGTCTGTCCATCAACGCATTCATTTTTTTCCCTACTTATCCAAGGCAACAGGTTGGGAAAGGAAACATAGACTTTCTCCCCAATAKCTCCAGCTTTTGCTGGTGGATGCCCAAAAGTTCCCAGGCTAGAGAGGACACAAAGTCCCTCCAGCACGTAGGGGTTTTTACATTATAAAGCCCATTTTGCCCTTTCCTGGCTCCAGATGGCACTTTACTCTACTCCGGACCGGGTTGTGTTTGGATTGAGCATCACCTCGATGTGGGCAAGACCATGGTATTAAACACGTGATATTATTTAGTTTTGTTTGTGACAAAACAATAATGGACTAACTAATGTTAGCTTTCTGTTAGCTTGTTGTTGGTAGCTTGCTACTGTTGGAAAAAAACATGCTACAGTCGATGCAAATGATTCAGATAAGTTACTCTCATCTGTGTGATATAAACTCCCCAGTCAGTGAACCAATCAACGAGCCCAGTTTGACAAGCCACTGACCCGCATCAGTGCCAACAACCTCCTGCCAGGATACCAACTACAGGCGCTGGATTTCAGCTGAAATGCTCCTGTCCATCTGTCTCAGGTTGGTGGACATCATTCAGGAGACCGTCCCGTTGGGAAAATGCCCCATTATGTCACATAGCAGAGTCACTGTAGCTGTGTTTCCATTGCAAATGTGCGCAAAACTTTGTTGATATTCTGTTAATGTCAAAATAACACAGTTTCGCAACTGCGGTGTTTCCATTAAGTAAGAAATGTTATTAAAGTCACGTGAATACGTTTGTTCTCATGATAAGTCATTACAAACATGGCAGCGATGGATGTAAACACATAGCATGTTGCTACCACGACACTAGCGCTCATCATCAGAGGAGACGTCGGCGTCTTTTATCGAGGCTTTCCAGAGACAAGTCCCTACTTGGGAGCGGCTACGTATGCTGTGTTTTTGGGAAATTGTAGTCGGTGAGTTTACTACTTTATTTTACTACTTCTGTGATATTACTATTACGTACTTCCTGTTATCGTCTTCTTCGTCGTCTTTTTCACCAGTAGAAACAGCCGGTTGTTGATCAGGTGACTCCCGTGATGCGAAAAAAGTGTTTCCATTGCAGTTTTGAGAAAAACACCAATTTCGATACGGCAGAAATACCACCTCATCCTTGCGCAAAAACATTTTTGTCAAAAACCTTATTTTTTTCTAAATTGACATGTTTCCACTGAGCAAATTCATTTTCAAAATTCTAATTTGCACATTTTCATGGTCAATGGAAACGCAGCTTCTGACTGGTTGACAAAGTTCAGATTTTCTAACTCCTGACATGGAAGCATTTTGTCCACCAAAAGCAATCTTTGATTCATACCAAGGATTCTCAGTTGAAGGTGTGGACTGTGGGCTGCCCAGTTCCATCAGGATTATATTTGGAATCTTGGTTGTTTTTTCTGAATTGTCCTTGTTTGCCTGCTTCAAGAGTTCGGGTGGATGATACTGTTTTGGCAGATTTGCTGTGGTGATATTATGTTTCCATTTTATAATAATAGGATTTGATGGTTCTCAGTGGGATGTTCAAAGTTCTGGTGTATTTTTTAATAACCCCACCCTAACCAGAAATCCTCCACAGCAAACTACAGAGGAGGAAATACAAACAAAGGAACAAACTGCCAGTGACAGTGATGAAGACTGAAACAGAGTCAGATCGATGTGTTCTTCATTGTCCAAATGAGAACAAATCAGATCCAGAATGCAGCCTGACAGAGTCTCTGCCTTTCTCCAAACATCCATTAATCCAGTAATCACACACCAGATGGCAAAACATGGAAAATATCTTCACTGGAGGGTTAGTTTTTACATATTTGTCAGGATCTGTGTTAGTTTTGTTTGGGATATTTAGTGTTTTGTTATTGTTTTGTGATTATTGTGTTTAGTTTACTTGCTTGTTTTATGGGTTTTTTTTCACTGTGTTCCTGTGTGCTGTGTGTCACCCACCTGTCTTTAGTTAGTTGCTCCTCAGTGTTAGTCTGCCTGCAACACCCATCTTCACATGCTCCCTGGTCCTGTCACAGCTGAAGACACTTCTCTCATTAGTCCCAGCCTCATTATTCGGTCTGTATCTATTTTCACATCAGTATAGCATTCTTGGCTTCAATACCACAGTCTGTTTGTTTTGTTTCTTGTGATTCTTCTGTGTAAGTTTTGCTGCTTTTACAGCTTCTCTAAGTTTACTGCTGGAACTGTTTTATGTCTGCCTGGATTCTGGATCTGAATATGCTACCAACCATGACCATGTTAACCTAAACCTCCATGTTTTACCAAAACATGGAGAAAAAACAGCGTCAAGCTGCCTGAGAGACGCTCACCGCCAACAATGATAATCAGCCTAATGAGTCAACACGTTGCTGTTCTGAATAAATAAATAACTAGAAGCACTGGGAGAGTGCAAACCTCCGCCAAGACCAATTTCTCCCATCCTGTAAGAGTTAATGCACAAAAGCAGAGATGGAAACACATTTGCCGATTAAGTTCTGACGTAGTGGACATTTKAGCAGCAGTYTGCACAGGATTTCTTCTTGATGGAGTCCAATGTGGAAAAAAAAGTCAGACTCGTCA
>NW_013952578.1:205332-209542 GCF_001266775.1 Austrofundulus limnaeus | reverse complement strand
TCTGTCTGTCTGTCTGTCTGTCTGTCTGTCTGTCTGTCTGTCTGTCTGTCTGTCTGTCTGTCTGTCTGTCTGTCTGTCTATGTTCTTGGTGTAGCAAGGCTTTGCAACAATATTGACTGTTACATGTTTCTGTGCTGAGGCGGGGTCCTATGACACCCAGGGGAATGCACACCCCCAGTTTGACAACTATACTGCATAAAGCTAAGAAGCAAAATTTAAGCATTAAATCCAGCAGGTGTAAAAGTGACTGACAGGTGTGTCACTGTTCAAAGCTGTACCATTTGGTTTGTTTCTTCAGCATGCACAGATGTGTGGTCACAGCCCTGGCTGCCACTCTGAAGCTCAAGGGATCCACGGATTTTTACTCTTTTATAAAAAAGCATCTCTAATATAACCTTGTTTAAAGTGAGCAGGGACCTGTGTGTGGTGAACAGACTTCTGTAAGTCGCTCTCTGCATGGGCGCAGCGCACAAGTCCCCCCAAGATTTAAAGTAACCCTGATCAGTTTTCCCACTTTCCCCGATAGGACGAGAAACATCTCTGATCAAAACTGATTATTATTGTTGTTAGTTCGCTGACGCTCCCACAGAGCTGCAGCAGCGGCCAAAGACAGCCCACCCCCACACCCACCTTCCTTTTTCACACACAGAGCGGAGCGGTGCAGCACACACACACACATGTGTTTGTTCTATTCTTATGGGGACCTCGCATTGACTTCTGTTCATTTACCCGGTCATTTATACAGCCTAATCCTGACCCACCAACAATATTTTCCCCAGCGGGGACCGGGCTTTTTTCGCCATGAGGAACAGTGTCCTTACCAGGCTGTGTTTACAGGAAAAATGGTCCCCACCAGGTTGCAAAAACCTGTAGACACACAGACACAGGCTGAGCACGTTGTGTCAGGCTGCCTTCTCTGCCTTCTTCAGTATAAACGAGTTGAATCCGGAGTGCAGGCTACAACTGGTGGAAGAGGTAATGTAAGACTCCTCTGATAATGTCCAGCTTTTGGTAAAACTGTAGTCTTTACAAAAAAACGGAAAAATCTTCCCACAACACAGTTTTTTCTACCAAAACTAAGTACAGAGTTATCTAGTCCAGGTGACCCATTGTTGGCTAGTTTAAGTTCAGTGATGAGTTTAAATCTGTTATTGAGGTGTTTTTAATCAGTTAAACTGTACTTTAATGACAAGAATAAGGAAACTGAAGCTAGTAAATTACAGAAATTGGTCAATTGAAACATTTAACGTACTGCTTGTATTATTAGCAAGAATAAAATGTTTATTTTTTTAGAGTTTCAGTATTTTCTGCATAAAACAGTGCTTCATGGGCAGAGAACTAACTTTTAATAACAATAATGCCACTTGAAATAAAATTTAAGACCAACTTCACAATAAAAACAAATGAGGAAAATCAAGAACAATTAGTCATCTCAATTTATTCATGTTATATCATATTTTCTTGACATTTTTAAAGCAGACTGGTAGCAGTAAAATAAACCCAATATTTAATCCATCTCAATATCCGTTGATGTAGGAGCTGAAAMTCAGAGGTTGTTATTAATATCAATCAGTTCATTGTGTAGTTAATATTTTAAAGATGCAGATGCTTGGCACAATGACATGTTACAAACAAAACTAAATCAAGAACAAACATTAAAGTAAAGTTCTCCTCTGAAGTCGTTGTTTGGGATAAAATGTCACCTTAATTTCATTATCTGAGCCACAGCAGTGAGTTTAAAAACAGGATGATTCAACTGGATTCTGTCTCTCATTTAGTTATTTATTCAAGTGTTTTTTATGTAGGTAAAAGTTTCTTTAGGAACCTGGTAAAAAAAAAACACCAGAATGCAGGAAACTGCCTCTACGAATTTCAAAATTTTCTGGGGGAGGACCTCCAGACACCCCCCCACCCCACACACACACATGCTCCCTCTAACACATTACAATACTTCTGATGCTCTTGCTTTAATGTTTTAGGTGAAATTATTGCACCACAGCAGAAAAATTTWCTTTGTTGTTGATGAAGTGTGAAGAGGCAGGTTTTGGTTGTGACTGGTGTTTTTAAACAAATAACAGTTTCAAAATATATTGCTAGTGTTGATTGTAAAGATGATTGTTTCATAACTCTCATTGTTGTTTGTCCTTAATTTGAAATAATTCTACAATTTAATTTTCATTCACCCATAGGCTGTTATGTGAGTAACTACTTGAGCTCTATGAATAAACCCATGTTACACAAAAATAACTTGGAGGGAAATCCTTTGCTGAATGCTTTGTCTCCTCCAGTTCAAAACTCCAATCTGCGCCCCTGGCTCTCTGGGACCTGGAAGTCAGAGACTCTTTTCTGAAAACAGGAGGTTTTGGTGAGCTTGTGCGAAGGAGATGAATGTGTTTTATTTTATATATAAATCTGTTAGATTCTTTCTGTGTAGATGAGAGTTTTCTAACAAAGTTCACAGACATCACTCCACGCCCAGAGAATCTTCCTAAAGGCCAACTATTATCAAACAGCAAACAGCATCTTGATCTTGTTGGAAACCAGTGAGGAGCTCTGTAATGAGCCCTTCCAGCTGATCACTCCTGCATTGTGGAGTCCTTCACAGTGACCAACAATGGAAGGGCTTCTTATTGCAATATGGACACAAATTCAGGACTATCTGACAACTCAAGCAAGAGCAGATTGCAGTAAGGGCTGCTCTGTGCCGCCGCTCTAATGGAACTTGCTCAGTCGTTTGGAAACAGGAAAAGAAATCAAGGCTTTAATAAAGACGTTTCTCTGGGAACTTAGGCGTGCATTAGAGTCACTATCGTTTGGTGTTTATCTCATTTTCGAGTCCCTTTCGTTGTTCGAGGCGAGACGAAACGCAGATTTGTACACAAGCTGATGGTGAGTGCGGACATCCAGACGCACTCGTTGGCGCTGGGGGGCCACACTTCAATCTGGAGTGTCTGGTCTGAGAAAAGCCCCTCTCTAATTAGAGGGGAGCCTGGTGCAGGACATCTCTATAGGCCATCAACACAGCCCTCATCAGCTTTGTTCAGTAGCCTCCTCTGCCACTGAGGCTGTCACTTTAGCTTTCTATTACACTGAAGGCCCGAGCTCCCTAATGTTGTTGTTTGTGCCCAATCTCTCCAATAGTTTCAAAGCTGCTTTTCGAAGGTAACACCATATCCTGACCATTTTTTCCTCTTTCTGTTCTAAAATTGATCTTGAGCAGAGAATAAAAAAAACACCTCCAAAACCTGCTGCTGGGAAAAAAAATAAAAGGTGTTTTGCTTTTGTTTTTTCTGGCTAACGCTGTCACGGTCTCTTAACTTGTGACCATTTCCAACTCCGTTTTGCATAGAAATCGAATTATTCATTGAGATATAAATTAAATTCCACATTCACGGACACCGTGACACCCCTCACCCAAGCCCACTCCCCTTGTCTCCTGCAGGACACCATTCACTGACAAGCTTTTTTTCTGTGCAAACCATGAGATGGAGAGGAGCCACTGCAGCTGCTGGTCACATCAAACATAACTAATGAAAAGTCTCTGCGATGCTTTTTGGAATGTTTCGTCACTACAGATCACTACTAATCTAGGAAGGTTTTAACAAGTCTTTTAAAAAGTATTTTTTTGTCTAGGAATTAATAAAAGGTGCAGATCTGATGAGCCAATAATTGTCTTGTGCAACAAGTTTATATAAAAAATAAAAAAGGTGCTGATACTAAGTAATAATGCTAGTTTACCCTACCTTAACTGAGCGAGGGACAGCACTGGAGTTACACCCACCCTCTTTGATGAACTTGTACATTTATTATCAAATAAATATGATAAATAAACTCACAAATCATCTGAAGGGAATACACTTTGTTCCATATTCTCCCATTCAGTTTAAAAGTCCAACTTTCTGAATAGACCTTGTGATTAATTGCCCATCAGCACGAGTTGAAAAGGGGCTGAATAGTGAAGGGGACCTGCTACACTAAAGGCTGAGAGGAGCAAACTGAAAGGCAGACTACAGAAAAGCTTCTCCGTATCTAGAAACACTTAATAAAGTATTTGTCTGTGTGTTTGTCTGTTAGCAAAATCACACTGAAAAAAATAACTTGTAAGATTTAATTGAAAAAAATCCTCTTAACAAATTTGCACTAACGTTTGTTAAGTAAATTTAAATGCTACAAATTCATGTAATATTTACTCATCATTATCTAGTAAAAG
>NW_013952578.1:203026-204225 GCF_001266775.1 Austrofundulus limnaeus | reverse complement strand
GTAAATTCTAGTAGTTTAGAGATTTTGATATTTTTTGTAAAATTTAAAAGAACTAGAGAATTTGCATTTCTGGCGATAATGCAAGTGTGAATGCCTCTTGCTGATAACTTTTGCTGAAGCTAAGAAACAAATTGATGATTCACTGATGATGTCATTGATGTAACTGATGATGTCACTGATGGCATCATCATCATCAAAAGTCTAAAAATGGAAATTGCTAAAAAAACTATAAAAAATTTAAGAAACCAAAAATCATAGCGGGAATGTCCTGAAGGAGCTGAACATTTTGTTATATGAATGGTTTAAGTAGCATAAAAACTGTGGAAGGAGAAGCCGTCCAAAAAACGTACCCATTCAAAGTCAATGGGAAAAAACTGCTGAAAAATTGAAATTGCTTAAAAAAGGATAAAAAGTTAAGTTACCAAAAGTCATAGCCGGAACGTCCTGAATGAGCTGAACATTTTGATATATGAATGGTTTAAGTAGAGTAAAAATTGTGGAAGAAGTAGCGGTCCAAAAATGTACATAAGAAACTGGAATAATAAAGAAAAAAGAGAAACACGAAAACAATAGTGTTCACACAATAATTAAATTAATGTTACTACACCCAAAAATACTTTTAAGTAATTTCGAAGTCAACCTCTCATCAGACTGCATGATTAAACTTAATACAACAACCACTTTATAAATACTGTGTTAAATGTGCATCCTTCAAAGAGCTTCACTTTTCTCTTCARTGTTTACTGTTTAAACACAGACTGAGATCACACAAGCCTCATTTGCTGCTCAGACATCTTAACCAAAGACAAAAATCCTACAGCTCTGTCAGCCCGAGCAGAATAAAGCGAATCAATTTTTTCTTCCCTTAAATGGACTAATTTTCTCCTTGAATTATGAAAGTAATGTGGAGGTAACAGTCTGTGCTCAGTACCCAGCGGCTTAATGCCTCCTAAATCCTTCCACGTGGCTCTGTAGTCTCGGCAATTAGGCCTCATTATATCCTCATAAAGAGTCTCATTTGTGGGATTTACCTAATAGATAATGATTTTTTTTTATCTTGCAGAATTATTGAAGAAAAAAATGAGAGCGCGCGTGGTGTGTGCCGCCGAGCACGCGCGCCGCGCATCATTCCGCTCGGTTTGCTCTCTCTCTCTCTCTCTCTCTCTCTCTCTCTCTCTCTCTCTCTCTCTCTCTCTCTC
>NW_013952578.1:198549-200570 GCF_001266775.1 Austrofundulus limnaeus | reverse complement strand
GTATTTGTACTTAGTTACTTTACAACTCTGCCTGTTACAGAAACACGTTGTTGTTTACATTACTTTATTTAAGAACACATGAATAATAAAAAAACTAAATATTGTTTGTTACAGTTTTACATGTAAACACTTTGTGTCTTTAGAAAACAAATACATTTTTATTTAATTCATGACAACTGTTGCAATTCTGTGGTAAGTGTGAAAATTTTATTTTGATTTCTGGAGATCATGTGGACCTGATGTTTCATAACCCACTGTTTAAAACTTTTGCTCAAATTACGTTTAGTAAAATCTACACAGCCATTCAATCGTTTGCTTCATGACAGTCCTGAGTTGAACTTTTCTGTCTTTAAAATAAAATTAAAAGCCTTTTTTAGTGATTTAATCATTTTTATTGACAGTTCAGAAAAAGATGTAAATATTTTAAACTCTAAATAAAACGTGACAGTTTATTTTCCAGCTCTCTGAACAAATCAATAAACGATCAGCCTGTGGTTGAAGTGTCACGTGGTTTGGGTCACTGACAGCCGGGAGCGCACATGGGTGACGACGCAAGGCCAGCCCTCTCCGGGGTCCCCTTGGTTAAAGCATCAAACTTAAGCACCTCTGGAGATCCCGAGGGGTTCACATGAGAAGCAGCCATCCTCCTGCCCACTGAGGGAAACCCCCCCACCCGCGCGCAGTCATGTCCAAGTCCTTCTACGTCGACTCTTTAATCATCAAGGATCCGGTGCGACCGGGACCGGCGGAGCCTCCGGGACAAGACTTCCTCCTGCCTGTCGGCATGCACTCCCCGGGCGTGATCACGGTCACCGCTCCGGTGTGCCCCTCCAGGAAGAGCGGCACTTTCTGCGTGTGCCCGCTCTGCGTCACGTCCCACATCCAGTCGTCGCGCGGCGGCATCCCGGTGCTGAAGAGTCAGTTCCCAGGGGTGGAGGCTCAGTTCTGTCAGAGGATAGCCCAGCAGCAGGCTTCTGCGCTCGCGCACCCCGGACACACACCTGTCTGCACGCCCACCTTCGGCGTCACAGACCCGAGGAGGTACCACTGCCTTTCTGTGGGTAAGCACCTGTCCGCAGCTCTCAGCACCTGCGCGGCGCAACTTTTACGCAGTGATTTGCGCGCAAACGTTTCCAACGTCACTAAGCTTTCCTCCCCACCTCTCCTCCTCCAGGCAGCTCCGAGAACATCCACGTGCAGAACGGCAAGAGGATGCGCACGGCTTTCACCAGCACGCAGCTCCTGGAGCTGGAGCGGGAGTTCTCCGCCAACATGTACCTGTCGCGGCTCAGGCGGATCGAGATCGCCACGTTTCTGAGCCTGTCTGAGAAGCAGGTGAAGATCTGGTTCCAGAACCGCCGCGTGAAGCACAAGAAGGAGGGCAAAGCCACGCAGAGGAGCGCGCACGGCGGCTGCAAGTGCGCGAGCACTCACACTGACTACTCCCGGTCTGAGGACGACGAGTCTTTATCTCCGGCCTCCGCCACAGATGACAAGGTGTCACCTGTTTGAAGAGTCCCGCTCCTCACGCGCACCTCCTCTCTGCCCTGCATGCTGCAGTTCTGCGTCACGGCATCACGCAGCCCCCTGAGCCAATTATTCAATAAAGAAATCACCTGTTTGATTAAAAAAAAGTGCTGAGATTATCCACTGTGTTCATCCAATAAATAATGTGACTGTAAATGTTTGTAAAACAAATGAAGCCCTTTGTATTAAAAKAAAACCTCGTAATTTTGGATGGAATACTTGTGCGTTTTTTTTATTTTTTTTTTATTTTTTTATTAGTCTCAGAAAATGTTGATAATRACAGATTCCACCAGTGAAATGTACAAACTCCTCAGCCTAACATGGAGCCTGTAAACATGAATATGTGTATTTATTTGAATAAACGAGTTGACCTAAAACGTGTCACAGCTCTGACTTACTGCGTAAGACTGGAATTTACAATAATTCATAATGAATATAAATCAAATATCAATGAAAGTTTACTGAAAAATAATATAAATGACGTCCTGTTACGG
>NW_013952578.1:196028-197550 GCF_001266775.1 Austrofundulus limnaeus | reverse complement strand
CTGTTTAACAACCTGTTAAAATACACCAGAATGCAGGAAATGACATTTACTTCTTTAAAAAATTTCTGGGGGAGGACCCCCAGACCCTCCCACCAGTGGGTCCCCCCAACATTACAAACACTTACTCTTGTTTTTTGTCTCTGAATGTCATAAAATCAGTGATATTATCTGTGAAATTACAAATTGAACATCTGTTGGCAAATCCATAGCTTTATATTGACATATTTCAATTTGTCATTTTTATAAACACATCATAAATTTTCTGTTATAGATATTAGTTTTGGTGTGCCACCCTGGTTTGTCAGTGCCCCCCCCCCCCACATGCCCCCCCTGAAAAATTTTCTTCAGGCGCCACTGAAAACACGAGAGGAAAGAATAATTTTTATCCCAAGTAATTTTAAAAGTTAGTAAAATGTATTATTTTACAGAAAATAAAGAAACGTTTTGATTATTTAGCATTTTGTGTGTATTTAGATTTAACAACAGAATTCATGACAGCTGTTTTATATTAACCTGTCATTAACATGGTGGAGGTGATGTCTTTAATTTGCGCTCATTTTATTTTAAAAAAAATTGTGCAGAATTCAGTTTCTGTGATCTGGCCCATTCAAGTCTCTATAGACCAACTTGGCTATGAAAGTGTAATTTTTTCCCCTTGGTTTTGACCACAAAAGGGTACCCGATGACGCCCCCGGGGAGCAGCCAGTCGTCCATTTATGTGCTCTTTTGAAAAGATTTTTTACTCGTCCAAAGCGAGTTTAATTGCGTTTTCGGTCCCACGTTGGTTGATTATGCTGCTGCTGCCTGAAACCACAGAACAAGGATATATAGAAGTGGGCTAAAGGCTTTGACAGGTTAGATTGTCCTGCCTTGGGACTCGCATTTAGCCGGGGACCCCCGCCGGCTGCGCGCTCACAGAGTTTTGAGGGACAGCTACGGGGTTCCTCGGAGCCACAGAGGACGATTTAGTCACTGTTTCATTAGGCACTATTTGAACCTTTCAACTTATGGTGAATTAAAGGGGACGTGCTCAAATAGGGACAGGGATTAGGTGGGAGGGACCTCTGGAAATTAGCTGACGCCCAATTTAACTCGCTTCTGTCAGAGTTTGGGATCCATTCCTAATTGAGAGGGGAAGCAGGTGAAGTTTGAGTCCCACGCAGGCCCTTTCAGAGTGGGAATAAATGGCCTCCTTTCACATCCCGCTGCTCATCGTATATTATTGGGGGGAAAGCCATCTAATGAATATATATTGAAGTTCCTATTAATTGAATTAGAGTTGCCTTGCAGGTGTGAAGAACCAGTGCAGTATACGGAGTGACTAAATAAACGCTGGTTTTAAAGAGATCCTCGATTAGTTGTAACATTAGACTTCATTTAATAAACTAATATTTTAACTGTAAAATAAAGATTGTAAAAATGCTGTAGGATGTTTAGTTTTTATCATTTTTAAACTAAAAAATTAAAAAATATAGTACACGGACGGAGCCATTTTATTTCCACACAAAGCATTCTGGGTAAA
>NW_013952578.1:191658-192806 GCF_001266775.1 Austrofundulus limnaeus | reverse complement strand
GACTTTAACTTTTACCAAAGTATTTTTATGATAAGATACTTGTACTTTTACTCAAGTATCACTTTGAGGTACTTTATACAACACTGTGAGGAATACTGCAGTTGCTTTGTCAAATCTTGTAAATGACATCATCTGATGCAGCTCACATTTGTGAAGCTGACTGGGATAAAACTTTTTTATTGATTATCTGACTTGAATTCATTCAGTGCTTCATCAAATATTTTGCTAACAAAGGATGACTTTACAAGAAACATGTCAGCTGTGGAGAAGAAACAAATTGGAACTTGACACCAAAGCATGGATTGCCCACCTGCCCCATGTCTGCCTCTTTTTACCKATCATCATAAATGACCTTTGACCCTTTGATGCCTAAACCTAATCGGACCAAGTACTACCCTAATGGAGTTATGAATATTTATAAGTAAATATATCATTTCATTCAGGAGATATTTGGTACACATGACTGACAGACTCTGCACTAACACACAGACAGTTGCACAAACTCTTTGAAACTTTCATTTGAAGTTTTACTAATTTTGTTCTTGCATTAATCCTGACCTGTGAGAAGCAAATCAAAGTTAGATTAGCTCTGTGTCCACACATAGTGACATTTAACATTTCAGTATTTGTTTTGATTTCACATGTTCACATTTTGTACGGATGGTTAAAAAAATCTACAAAGTAGGCCAGTTCACAAATCTTTGCACCTTTAAATAAAAAAAATCTGATGTTCTACTCCAATCATTGCCGGCCTACAGATATGACAAAATTTAAAAATCACATTTTTTTGCAAGAAATTCCATGAAAAATAGATAATTAGCAACCATTTTTCAAAGATTGCAGCTTATAGAGCCAGTTGTGACTGGAAACCAATTACAGCATTATTGTCAGATAAAAATACATCCAGAGAATTAAATAAGTTATTGTAATTCTTTAACTAAAAAGCTTAAATRATATGAGCTGCAAAAACAAGACAGTTGGCACTGCAGATTGAGAGGGATTTGGTTTGTTACCACACGTGGTACAATATGTCTTCTCTGACAGCGCAACAACACAAACAAAAGGAGACAAGTTCATTTTCCATCTTTCTGTGAGAAAACAACTTTTTTAATTGTCTAACTGTATACAAATGTGCATAGTCTATAAAT
>NW_013952578.1:189121-191179 GCF_001266775.1 Austrofundulus limnaeus | reverse complement strand
ATCTAAGAATGACTGTTGTTGGCAAATCTTATTCTGACTTTAATCATTCTGTCTGCAGATGAACAGAATGTCATGAAAACATGGGAGTGGAATAAAGTTTACCTGAATGGGGTGGAAACTGAATTTTGCACATTTTAATGACATTTCCACATTTAATCATGAAGGTTGTTGTCTTCATTTATGATTTGCTTTTGAACTTGTCCAATCGCTTTGCTAGAAGATAATGCCTTCAGCATTTCTTCAACTCGCCTTGTCCTAATTTGCATTACTTAAGGTTCGTTTATTGACAACTAGTTGTTATTAAGTTAACACTTTTTCCAAGATAAGATTCTGATGGAACATACTCGACTAATGCCATCATATTTGAGGAGGGCAGAACTTGTGTTGTGATACCTTGTCTGAGTTTTGGACTTTTAAGTTTTTTTAAATTTCGACATGTTTTTCTTCATCGATTCTTCTGATGTGTAATGATGTTTCATTTGTCATTTATGCCTTTTCCTGTTGTWTCTTACATTGATTGAATGTATATGTTTTTGGTCGTCGTATAACTTGCACAATTTTCCCTTATTTTTACATTGTTTGTTGTTGAGTAATGCATTTGTGTTTGGACGTTTAATAATTATTCCATTTGTTTTGGTTTTGAGTATTGTTTACTCAAGAGGAGGGAGTGTTATGGACTAATTATTTATATCTGTTTCACCTTGACACTGTCCAGTAATCATATCTTATTATAACCAGTTTCAGCTGTTTTACTCTATCGGCCCAGACTTCAAGACTCCAGCATGCATGACCTCTTTAATTCTGATAAGGTGTTTCCAGGCTGACAGTCCTGTCATTGGTTAGATGGTTACAGTTGGCCATCTATGATTGGTTATAAGCATGTCACATGATGTTATCATGATGTTATATTATTGGCTGCTCTCTGCTGARGAGCCAGTCACAACTTGACAGACTRCCTGATTGACCTCTGCTGTGTTGTTGCTCAGAATAAAYTCATTTTGACGACCATACACGCAGACTTTCTGTGCATTTATTCCAACGTGTTTCTGTATTCTTGGTAAATCATACCACGACAGATTTTAATATATTTTGTACTTAAGTATCAAAACTGAATTTCTGACATAAAGTATACTTAAGTATCAAAAGTAAAAGTACTGAGTAAAAATGAGTAGGGTTAGGTTTAGACTTCCCAAAATGACATTTATTGGGAGTTGAGACCCTCGAAAAATGTTTTTCTAAAGGTCAAAATGGCTATAATGTCATATAAAAATGTTAATGTTTGAAAAATTAGGATGCACTACACCTGTTACAATACACCTGTTACATGCAGTATATCTGCTATGTTCTGCTGGAGTGTGACAACCACAATTACATTCACTCTATCCAGGAGGATAATATTTTTTAACAACAAGCTGTAATGAAATAGTAACGGCTTTCTACTTCTTACCTTTTTTTTAAAAAAAATGTAATAAGTAGAAAGTACAGATAAGTCTGTAAAAATGTAAGAAGTAGAAATAAAATTAGGCTGAAAAATAATTACTCAAGTAAAGTACAGATAACCAAAGATTCTACTTAACTACAGTAAAGAAGTATTTGTACTCAGTTACTTTACAACTCTGTGTAAATGTATATTTACAGGTACAGAAAGTGAACTTTTGGCTGCAATACTTGTGTTTCTGTCCACAGCCCCCTGTTGGTCAACATGTCAGAGGCAGGACAGGGCAGGATCACTAAAGGCTCTGAGGAGTTCTTCTGCAGGATCCCTGACCAGCCTGTGTTCAAGCTAAAAATAAAAAAACTTTTAAAGGACACTTTCTGTGATGGAGCCATGTTTCCAAACTGATTTCATTTTACTTTTGTCTCATAACAAGATGAAACAAAGCGGCATCAGTTTCAGAGCCAAAGTTTCACCTGGTTTGGACTTTAAAGTGTATCCTCCCCCCCCCCGTGAAAAGATAACTCCACCCCAAGGCTTAGAGAGAGGAGGTGTGGCCAGGACGAGAGAACACGACAGCTAGCATTAGCATAATTGATGCTACATTGAGAGTGACCACAGCG
>NW_013952578.1:185943-187176 GCF_001266775.1 Austrofundulus limnaeus | reverse complement strand
GAGAGAGAGAGAGAGAGAGAGAGAGAGAGAGAGAGAGAGAGAGAGACTGAGTGGGGGAGGTGTGGAGGCTGCTCTGAGCCTGTATGGTGGTGTTGGAGCGCCCTCTGTGAGCTTCACAGCTCATTTCTGCTGTTTCTGTCTGACGCGCAGAAACTGAGCTTTGTGTTTTTGATGTAAAACCATTAAACTGCTCGGTYCTGTGGGTTGCTCACACTCACAGATGCAGCCATAAAATAAAGTTTTTGTAACATTTTCTAAATAAAAACAACAACAATAATAAAAAACTTAAAGTTGACTTAAAGWTTTTAAAACATCCCCACAGTCACCGGCGCGCTCTCGCTGCTCTTTTTGTCCAAAAAAAAAAAAAATCCTCTTAAAGTCTCTTAATTTGAAAAGCTTTCTAAGGGGGACTGGGGGGTCATTTCCTGAGACGTTTGAGCCAGATGCTGACTTTTGGGGAGAGGAGGGGTAGTTTGTGGGGGGGTTGGACTGGAACAGAGTCAGTTACAGGTCGCTGTAGCTGCAGCGCAGTAGTGGAGCGGCTGTGTTTGTGCACACAGGCAGGATCTGTGGATCATAGAGCCCCACTGCGCCCTGTGGACGCACCGATTCTCTGTGGATATACTGACAGGAGGAGACTGGAAACACGGGATTAGGACAAGGTAATTGAAAGGTCAGGTTGATAATGTTTTAGTGTACGAAGAAACGTTTTAAATGTGAGGAAAACTTTTGATTTGTGCCAGTTTGTTGCGTCATAATTACGCTGTTGGTCCGCTGATTTATCACTTTTCATTCGTGGAAAAACGGAGTACCCTGCCACTTCTGGAAGTTAACTTCTGCACAGGATCTTTGAGAAGCTCTATGGAGACAGGATTTTTTTTATCTCTCCCTGGGCACCATATGGTCCGCGCCAGGATGTCGCTTCTCTGCTGGATGTTCGGCCTCACAGCTGGAGGTGTCATCTCCGAGACTGAAGGCACCATTGTGAGGGGCTTAATGGGAAACACATTGGAGCTTGTGAGCTTGTGCATCTCTTTTTTTTTTTTTTTTTTCATGGGACCCAAAGTGGAATAGTACGTGCAGAAGGAGCGAGTTCTGCAAACTGATCTGATCCAAACATGAGAGCTGAGAGGGGTTTTGGAGCGCAATCTGCTGCGTCACACTGCAAAAACTGTCCATTTTACCAAGTTTTAAAATCTTATATCAGCCAAAAAGTCTTTTTGATCTTGTTTT
>NW_013952578.1:183879-184768 GCF_001266775.1 Austrofundulus limnaeus | reverse complement strand
AAACGCTCAACTTTGAAAGGGGTGATGTTTGAAGCTTTCAGCTCTGATCAGACTTAAAGCTAAAAATGATGGACTCTGTCCCCCTCTGCTGGCAGCTGTGGTGAAGTGCATCTAAAGAAGGACGCGTTGTCAACGATAGAGCTTGGTTGGTTTGAACCCCAAGATGCAGAACTGAGTGAGGTGGCAAAAAAAAAGGTGATTTAATAAAACAAAACTAAGAACTAATCAGGTAAAACAAGAAACACCTGGGGAAGAAACATGAGGATCAGGTGTGAGTGGGCGGGGCTAGGAGGAAGAAAACAGGAGGAAAAGATAGAAAACTTAGACTAAATCATAAGCACAGACACAAATCATGACACGTACAGTATGTCCGAGTTTCCGTGGATTTTATTGTCAGCAGTCAGGATTCTCATCCTCTTCTTCCTCTTAAATGCATTAAAAGTCATACTCTATTTACTGAAACTAATCTGCTGCACCGGAGAGTTGAATAAAAGGAATCTGTTCAATTCTTTTTATTGTTGGTCATTGTTCAAAAGTATGGGAGACCGGGGACTGTTGCAACAAGGGACGGTTGCAACATGTCATTTTTCTCCAAACAGAAACAAGCTAGAGTGATGACACTCACACTGTACATGCTCAGTTAGATGTCCCACCTTGTAAAGAAAAAGTCAACAGATTCAAAACTTGCTCCAGGATTTATATAAAAAATATTTCTGAGGAATCAAAGTATTTTTTTACCCAGTTTTATTTTTGTTAAACTGTTGTCACTGTTTTTGTGATCCAGCTCAAACTTCTATGGTTTAAACAAGTGATATGTTGATTTTTAACTAATCTAGTTAACATGTATCCAGATGAGCTTATTTAGCTAACTCTATATTCATCATTTGAT
>NW_013952578.1:180935-182157 GCF_001266775.1 Austrofundulus limnaeus | reverse complement strand
TCACACAACCACGCATGGAAGTATGTCATATTATTTTAACACAGTGCAGCCATGCAACATCAATGTCAATTTCACGAACTTGTGGCGACACATCCTGTTTTGGTGACCAGATATTTCAAAATAAATGTCTTATTTAATTTGGTTCATATACAAATCAAACTTTTGCATGGGAACGCAAAACTATTGAGAGGGAACGCAAAGGAAACAAGAAACCCATGTCCCCTCGTGGGCTCCGTAAATTCTGAGACAGCCAAAAAGAGAATGCAAAAAAAATTCCAACTAACTTTTAGGCACAATAAAACAGATAATGCAAACAGTGTAAACAGTAGATGCACAGCTGGAGACACACACTAAGTGGTGTGTGACTGTTGTCTCAGGTGTCACATGTCTTTAACCTGTGTCTGCAGGCTCACACTGTAGATCTGTCAATAAGAACAGTGGAGACAAGTCAAGAGACTTTAGACAAACTCGTACATTTGCATTAAAAATAGAAAGAAGCCATTCAGTGCAGTAAAAAAACGACACAGAGCTTAAATCTTCTCTCTTTACARGCAGATCCTGATGTCCTGTTTGTCCCAGAGACACCAGAAAACCTCATCGTTCCTTACAACACGTTCCGAGTGATTGTCCCGTGTCGGGTGTCCCACCCAACGCTTCCTGTCGTCCTGAGGAGCATGTCCAGCGGGGAGAAGATCAGTGACTTTTATGTTGACAAGACAGGCTTTATTGAAAGGATCTCTCCTGGGCAGTACCAGTGTGAGACCACTGTGAAGGGCCGGACCTTCACCAGTGCCATCTACACTGTAAAAGATGAGGGTACGCTGAGACTAAATCAGATGTGTTCMTCTAAATGAGTGAGAATTGTAAAGTCATTAGTTTGTTGGTTCCTGTGAGAATGATGGTGGTCCTCCTGCAGAACCTGAGGAGCTGGAGGATTTTGAGGTGGAAGTTAAAGCCAGTGAAGAGACGGTGAGGGCCGGGCAGCCTCTCAACATCTCCTGCATCACCCCAGCTGGAGCCGATTACTTTCAGTACTGGCTTCATCCAAAAACACAGGCAAGCTGCAAGATTTTATCAGTTTTTTGTGCGTTTTCTTTATTTCACACTGCAAAAAATGTCCATCTAACCAAGTTTTAAAACCTTATATCAGCCAAAAAGTCTTTTTGATCTTGTTTTCAGACTGATTTACTAAACAAGAACTGATTGTGTAAGAATAATCATC
>NW_013952578.1:177897-180488 GCF_001266775.1 Austrofundulus limnaeus | reverse complement strand
CACACACACACACACACAAACGCATCAATTCTTTACGAGATGAGGCGGAGGAGGACGAGCGGGTTGTCGTATTTTTTTAAGAGTAAGAAATGAGCAAAACTAATCATCCTAGACCCAAAATTTAACCTATATTAGCCCTATTCAGCCTATCCCCAACCTCAGTGCCTAAAATTAACCATTAATCCTGATCCCTCATATTAACCTCAGACCCCCAACCCAAAGACCCCTAAGTGGCGCAACCCAGAAAATCCGCGGGCGGCCAGGACTGATGCGCGGGGGGTACCCGACGTGTCAAAACTGGACGCAGACGGTCCCTGACCAAGCGTCAATAAGTCGGGAGTGAGTGGCTTCATTCAAAAGTTCACATTGTCGAGCCCGTTCTCATGCCCCCCGTGTCAACATATTGATGCTTGACCAAACATCAATATGTTGAGATGGGGGGTAGCCCCCACGCGTCCGTTTTTTACAAGATGAGGCGGAGGAGAACGAGTCCCTGAACACAGACCCTAAAGTTAACCATTTTAACCCTGATCCCTCATATTAACCATTTTCATCGTAGACGCTGAATTTAACCAATATGTAGAGCCTATCCATGACCCCAGTCTCTCAAGTTAACCATTATCCCTGACCACAGACCCTAAAATTAACCATTAATCCTTGATCCCTCATGTTAACCTCAGATCCGGAAAAGCCGCGGGCGGCAAGGACGGACGAGCGGGGGGTACCCCCCCCACATCAACATCAATATGTTACGAGTCCGACATGAGAACATGTTACATTATCAGAATCAGCATCAAGTATGCTGCGACACAAACAGCTGGACTCTGGACTTTTTTCGCTCTTGTACTTATTGTGCAAAACACATCAGTAACTTACTAAACATGTAGAAAATATAGACATAAATGAACATGAGTATAGAACAGTTAACAAGTCAAAATGGAAAGTTAAAGTTTCCTGATGCATCTCAGTAATCCAGGTAAAAAATCAAAAATKAAAAAATAGTATAGGTCTTCTGGACGAGTTCATCTCTAATGAAACGTTTCGTCTCTCCTCCAAGAGACTTCTTCAGTCTGAGAGTTTCAGGCAGTTTCAGGTTTCATTTGCCTGAAACTCTCAGACTGAAGAAGTCTCTTGGAGAAGAGACGAAACATTTCATTAGAGATGAACCCGTCCAGAAGACCTATACTATTTTTTTTCTTTTTGAAAGTTAAAGTTCATGACGTGCAGGTCAGGTGAAGGAAGTAGTTCAAAGCAAGGATGAACCTGGTGAGTGTGAGGAATGCATAATAAATACTGTCACCACATGACAGCCAGCTGAACATTTCATGCTTTACAAGTGTTGGTTTCAAAGATTTGAAGCTGTTTTACAAATAGTTTATGTTCATTATGCTGACATTCTTATCTTAAGGCCTGTTTTTGAGACAGAAACACAGAAAACCTTCAGCTGGATCAGCAAAAACAGGAAATAAAACGCTGCGAGATACATTTACATATCTGACAGTATTGTTTAAGTCATGTTATGTTCTGTTTATTTTCTTTTCGTTTTTCCTTCAGGCTCCAAATGCGCTTCAGACCAAGCAGACTTCTCCTGACTGGGTCATTTACACTCTCAGTATCCCACAAGCCAGCTCTCAGGACAGCGGCACCTACCAGTGCTCCATCACACACGCAGCCAGTGGAAAAACCCGAGTCAGCAGCGTGGCTGTAACTGTGTTTGGTCAGTATCTCTGTCAGAAACATTCCCAAAATATCTCGAAAAAACGTCTCCAAKTGAACTGTAATAAGTTTTGCTCGACGTGGTGATTTACAGTYAGTGAAATATATTCGATCGTCTCGTCATCACTCAGGTGAATTAGAGCATTCTTTAATGTGTTTGTGCAGTGTGTAGAATACATTTTCAGTCATTCAGTCGTAAAGTGTAGCTCTGGTTTTAACATCAGCCTCTATGTTTTATGGGATGGCCTAAACAGATGCGTGTCAGGCCTGTCACTGCCACGCAGCTTCTTTTCCCTCTTCCTTTCCTCACACTTTCTTTCTTTACTTTTATTTGTTAATAATTATTCACTTATTGGTTTTTTTCTTCTTCTTTACTTAGAGGAGAATTCATTCCTGACCCTGGACCACAGTGGGATTCTTACAACTGAGTTTGTTAGCATTTTCGAGGCGACAGAATTTACCATTCTCATCAACGCTTACCCCGTCCCCAAAGTGTCATGGCTGAAAGATGGCAAAGAACTGTCAGAGAACTATTACATCTTCACCAAAACAAGCCACACTGAAGGCAATCGGTGAGCGTAAAGATCATTGTTCTACATTTGAGTYCTTTGAGGAGCTCATGAGTGGAAAAAAATGAAAGGACTTCATGGTGTTTTTGTTGATAAAAACATACCACAGTGTGGAGGGAGGAGCTGTGTTGTATGAGTGGCAGACTGTGATTAGACTGGTAGAGGACATATATGAGCAGGACAGTGGGGAGATATGGGGTGCCATGAGTAAAGTAACACAGTCAAAAATTACCAATATTTTTGTTTTATTTAGACTTTTATAAGAAAAAAAGAACAGATTTATTTTCAAAGTCAGTTTTTCACCAT
>NW_013952578.1:176130-177332 GCF_001266775.1 Austrofundulus limnaeus | reverse complement strand
ATGGTGAAAAACTGACTTTGAAAAATAAATCTGTTCTTTTTTCTTATAAAAGTCTAAATAAAACAAAAATATTGGTGGTAATTTTTGACTGTGTAACTTTACAAATGTCACCCCACAGGAGATGGGTTGTAGGAGGGACAGATAGCTTCAAGGAGAGTCTGGCTCAGKTTCACGGACCGTCTGTAAGCCCCTTCTTCTTTGCTATGGTGATGGACGGACTGATAGACGAGGTGAAGCAGGAGTCTCTGTGGACTGTGATGTTTCCAGATGACATCTGTGGTGGGAGACCCAGATAAGTCTGGGTTTCTCTGCTTAGGCTGCTGCCCATGTGACCCGACCCTGGATAAGCGGTAGAAAATAGATYGATGGATGGATCTGTGGTAGGAATAGAAAACAGGAGAAAGAGATCTTGAAAAGGTGGATGCATGCTCCTGAAATTAAACATAGCAAAACGGAGTGCATGCAATTTGAATGAGAGGGAGGCATGTGGAGCACTGAGGACACAAGGTCACAAAGGTCCAGGACTTCCAGAATTAACTGTCCAGGAAAACAAGGACTGTGGCAATAAGAGCGTTCACCACAGAGTGYTGTGTGATAAATGTGTGGCAGCAACGGTCAAAGGAAATATTTACAAGAGAGAAGTGAGACTAGCCATGTTGTACTGTTTGGGAACAGAACTAGACAAAAAGACAGGAGGCCGAACTGGAAGTGTCAGAGCTGAAGATGTTGAGGTTSTTGGAAGAGGACGATGGATAAAAGGTGCAGCACAGGCTGAAGAACTGGGAGATAAAGTTAGAGAGGCCAGACTGTGATTATTGGACAGAAACAGTGGGTATTATTGGTAGAATGGGGTTAGAAATGCAGCTGCTAGGAACAATAATATGAAATAATGTATGGATACACTTTGGATTTGGAGGATATGGAGGAGGAAGACTCTCTGTGGTAACCCCTGAAGAGGGAACAGACAAAAGAATAAAAAGAAAAAGAAGTTTGACCCCAACTACTTGAATAATCTTTATATTTTGTTGTTGTTTCTTTTTTACTTGCCGACCTGGAACATGTAAGGTGGACATGACACCATAGGAGTTCTTGACTTTAAAATAAAAACATGTAACATTAGTGTAGGGTTCTGTTAAAGGGATCCATGATTAGTTGTAACATTAGACTTTATTTAATAAACATATATTTTAACTGTGAAATAA
>NW_013952578.1:173115-175618 GCF_001266775.1 Austrofundulus limnaeus | reverse complement strand
TCATCATTTACCCAGAATGCTTTGCATGTAAATAAAATGGCCCCGTCCGTGTAATATATTTTTGAACTTTTAGTTTAAAAATAATAAAAACTAAACATCCTACAGTATTTTTACAGTCGTTATTCTTACAGTTAAAATGTATGTTTATTAAATAAAGTCTAATGTTACAACTAATCGGGGATCCCTTTCAGGAAAACTAATTTGCCAAAATGTCAATGTTCCTTTAAGTGACTGCTCATAAAGTGTTTGTCCCTCTCACAGGTATGAAAGCGTTCTGATGTTCCGCCATCCTCTGGAGAAAGACAATGGAAATTACACCATTACAGTCGTGTGTGGCTCTCACAGAACCCAGTTCTCTTTTTCCATTAAAGTGAGAGGTGAGATCAGTAGATAAATAGAGCCTGATAAATGGCAGATAGATATGATCGAAGGTTCTCGATGTTGCTTTATTTTCCAGTTTCTGCTGGAGTGATGATCCCTCCTTCCTCGGCCCCCGTGTTGCTGCCGGATGTGGATGAGATGGTGGTGCCTCTTCACACGTCGTTCAGCTTGACGTGTCGAGGAGTGGCTCGGCTGGGATGGGATATGCCATTTGATATGCCTGAGCAAACTCAAGAGGATAGCAGCGGTCTGTTTGTCACCACCATCACCGTCGACAGTGCAACAGTAACGCACACTGGCTACTATACATGCTTCTACAGCGCAAACAGCACAGGCGACACAGAGGAAAGCAGCATCTACATCTATGTACCAGGTATGGAGTCAACAACATTCTCCATCTTTTAGATATTTTACTTTGTTTTCTGGTTTGATGGACTTCTTTTGTCCCAACGTAGATCCCAATACTCCTTTTGTGCCATCACTGGGGCATTATCTAAACCATGTCCTGACTGACTARGAGGAGATGGAGATACCATGTAGGGTGTCTAACCCCCAAGCTCACGTGACGCTCGTGAATGTTGACACACAGCAGCCTGTGCCAAGTGTTTACGACAGTAAAAGAGGTGCTTTGGGGATCTTTACCGCAGGAACATATGTTTGTAAGGCTGTCATACAAGGAGAAGAGCACTTCAGCAGTGAATACATCGTACATGGTGTGATAGGTGTGTGTTCCTATGTTTGTGACGTCTCGAATGAAATATGTTTAATTTTCTCATTAGTATGTTTTTGTCTCTTCAGCCTGACAGTAACATTTAACTGGTACCAATCGTTCTTTACTAGGTGCCTTGAATGTTGAGCTGTCAGCCAAAAAGTCCACACTACTGGTGGGAGACACTATTACTGTCAACTGTCTAGCTCGAGGATCTGACATATTGGAGGACCACTGGAAATACCCTGGAAAGCTGGTATGGTGTAAAGTCACGCTGAGAAGCACAATGGATTTGACACATTTTAAAGTAGAGTTGGTATCAAAGTTCTGGATGCTCTGTTTTCTTTGACAGGTCAACCGTGGCAGCAAAACTGTCCGTGAAAATAAGAGAGACCAAGAGATCCTGTATACCCTAACAATTCCTCAAGCCACAACCAAAGACAGTGGAACCTACTCCTGTTCCATTACGGACATTATTTCTAATGAAAGTCGGACAAAGCAACTTGCCATCCAAGTGTTTGGTATGAATCAGTGTTTTCTACATTCACAGTAAATATTGTGTTGTCTTAAARTATTGGAGAGTAATTGCTAATCATCTGTCAACCTCTCTTTTTCCAATAGCGAGTAAATTTGTGTCCATCCAGCCGGAGTTCGGGGATTATGAATCTACTGAGCTGGATGATGTCCGGGAGTTCAGAGCAAAGATCGACTCCTTTCCCGATGCTCATGTCACTTGGCTCAAAGATGGCGTTCCTCTCGGTGATGTAACTGCTGAGATCTCCACCAGCCTGCAGCAGATCAGTGACATCAGGTGAGTCTCCATTAATGACAACTTCAGGGTAACATTCCCACACATTGTCTAACCCTCTGATTAGGGTTTACTGCTGCTGTGAGCTTCTGTTACTGTTTAATTATAGCAGGTTCCTCTGTTGTTGCTCTTCACAGCTACATGAGCATTCTCACATTAATTCGTGCCAAGAAGGAGGACAGTGGAAACTACACCATTCATGTGCAGAATGGAAACCAGAGTCGTGATGTCAGCTTCATCCTGGAGGTTAAAGGTCAGCCTTTATTCATTTGATCAAAAAGAAAAAATAAGTAGGTACTCTGGAATCCTGGATGGTTCTTCTTTAGTGAAATGTTTTTTCTCTCGTCCAAGAGACTGAGTTTCAGGTGAACTCAGCCTTAAGAGCACTGCCTCCACATGGTGGACAAAGAGGTTAGTCACATGCAAAAGAGGGCCATTGCTTAACAATAGGCTTGATTAGCTCTATTGTTCATAGAGGGTCATGTGCCCCATCACCTGACTTATTGGTTTGGATGCTGTGGTTCTTAGGTGTCGTGTCATGGGTATGTAGTGAATGCAGGGGGGGCTCGAAGTCCCCTTGTTTTTGTTTTTTCCCTCTTTGTGTT
>NW_013952578.1:171105-172788 GCF_001266775.1 Austrofundulus limnaeus | reverse complement strand
AGAGTCCTGGCCTGTAGATGAGTGTAAACTGCAGAGTCCTGACCCGACAAAGTAGCTCGTCTGTGCTGGCTCAGTCTTTTGAACAGTGGCTGTTTTGTTTCCCCAATGTATGACTGATCACAGTCCTCCTGACACTTAACAGCATACACTATATTACTCTGTTTTTGCCYGGGTACTGGATCATTGGGGTGAACTAATCTTTGTCGCAACGTGTTTCGGGTTTGAAAGCCACTGGGACGTCATGTTTAGAGAAAACAAATGTCTCAGTTTCTCTGAAACTCCCGCCACGTATAGAATCAGGGCCCCAACGACAATCAACACAAAGAGGGAAAAAACTAAAACAAGGGGACTTTGAGCTCCACCTGCATTCACTACATACACATGACACGACACCTAAGAACCACAGCATTCTAACTAATAAGTCATGACCCTCACATGACCCTCTATGAACAATAGAGCTAATCAAGCCTATTGTTAAGCGATGGCCCTCTTTTGCATGTGACTAACCTGATTGTCCATGTGGAGACAGTGTTTTTAAGGCTGAGTTCACCTGAAACTCATCAGACTGAAGAAGTCTCTTGGATGAGAGATGAAACGTTTCACTAAAGAAGAACCATCCAGAGAACCTACTTATTTTTTTCTTTTTGATTTTTTTCTACCTGGATTACTGAGATGCATCAGGACATTTATTCCTTTGAGTTTCAATGCTAACATTTTTGTCAGAAATACAGTCTCTCAATATTTCATGTTTTGTGTGCACTGCTAAGCTAACACCTCCTCTGCCCCCTGATTTTGCAGAGCCTGCAGTCATTGTAGATTTAATGGATCTTCACCACGGTTCAACCTCAGGCCAGTCTGTGGTGTGCATCACCAGGGGGCAGCCCACTCCTGTGGTGGAGTGGTTTATCTGCAGTAACATCAAACAGTAAGATCCATTTTTTAAATCTCTCAAACAGTTCTCTTTAACTGATCTGACTTGATTCCATTCTTTTTCGTTCTCATCCAGCTGTGCCAATGATTCGTCTTCCTGGCTGCCCCTTCCGATCAACTCCACAGAGATCACCACGGAGTCGCACTTTGATGACGAGAGCAACCTGGAGAGCCAGGTCATGTTTGGTCATCTGAAAAGCACGCTGGCGGTACGTTGCCTTGCCAGGAATGAAATGGCTGCCGTTAGCAGGGAAATCAAGCTGGTGTCCAACGGTAAGAACACACTTATATGAAAATCCATAGGAAAACTTTCCTGCTCTTTTAACCCAGCTTTGAACTGGAATTTACTGGAATTTTCCTTTTTTTTCCCTCTAAAACTGCTTTGGGTCATTTAAAGAACAGCTCATTGTCCTGTCAGAGTTAGACCAGCTGTATGAGTTTGTGAGCTGTGAGGAAAAGACAAATGTGGCAGATAATTCAGGGAAGCTAGCTGTTTAGATCATTTGATCCTTTCATAACTTTACACTTCCATCCTCACCACTCATCTTGCTCTGCCAATGTCTGGACACCTCTCCCATCCCCCATTTCCGTCTTATCTCTTCAGCATTCTTTTTGAAGTTGATGTGATAAAACTGCCTTTTTAAATTAATAAAAGGAGTCTATCTGTGGGGTGCCGTTTGTAAAGTTACACAGTCAAAAATTACCACCAATATTTTTGTTTAATTTAGCCTTTTATAAGAAAAAAAAGAACAG
>NW_013952578.1:161518-170658 GCF_001266775.1 Austrofundulus limnaeus | reverse complement strand
CTGTTCTTTTTTTTCTTATAAAAGGCTAAATTAAACAAAAATATTGGTGGTAATTTTTGACTCTGTAACTTTACAAATGGCACCCCATACCTATCCCAGTGCAGCACACAGCATATTTCACTGTTTCCACACTGGTCGTGTGTTCTGTATCTAACATGTCTGACCARTGGGTTTCCTCATGAACAGGCCCTCACCCTGAGCTGACTGTAGCTGCTGCTGTGCTGGTGCTCCTGGTCATTGTCATCATCTCACTCATTGTCTTGGTTGTCATCTGGAAACAGGTACTCTTGTGATCATTTGGCATTTAGCCCCACTTTCTTTCAGTTACTCATTTCCTCATTTTCAGCATTTATGTAAGGTTTAAATAGAAATAACATGCTTTGCTGTTAAACAGGAAATACAAACATGGTGAATGTTTGAGAAAATGGTCTTTTCTTTAGAGGTTTTCCTACGGTCAACCATGAATTTCTGTGTTCTCTGTCACCTAGAAACCAAGATATGAGATCCGGTGGAGGGTCATAGAGTCTGTAAGCCCAGATGGCCATGAGTACATCTATGTGGATCCCATGCAACTTCCGTATGACTCCAGATGGGAGTTTCCCCGGGACAGACTTGTGCTTGGTGAGCTGAGCACCTTTTTAAAGTCCCTGAGCTGTAAGAGTGTCCTGCAGAGATGTTCTCACCTGTAAATCTCACTGTGTGTTTGAAGTTAGTCTATGATCCCGGACGAGCCCCCAATTTGTTACGGCCCGGCTCTGGGGCCATAACAAATAAAGGGAAGCAACACATGGGGAAACTTCAAATAAATTTTTTTAAACAAAAATCATGGTTGGCTGGAGAAAAAAGAGCAACAAAAGGAGAAGCCTCACCCTGAGAGCCAGCAGCAGCTCCTCAACTGGATCTCAAGCTCTTCTTGATACTGGCCAGCTGCCTCCAGTTGCAATCAGCACCAATCAGGAACTCTGAAACACACAGTTGTTAGAGAAAGACCCAGAGGAAAGGCCTTGGGCCGTAACYTAAGATAACTTTGACCTGGAGACTAGACGCTTTGGTTCTGGGATTTTGTTTGAACCAGCAGAAAGGGTCATAGATGGAAGTCCACATGTCTGTGGGCTGCTGACCCTGTTCCTGTTTTTGTGATTCTCAGGTCGTATCCTGGGCTCTGGAGCTTTTGGGAAAGTGGTGGAGGGCACCACTTATGGACTCAGCCGCTCTCAGCCTGTTATGCAGGTGGCAGTGAAAATGTTGAAACGTGAGTATAAAACACAAGCAGTTGAAAAATTGCAAGTAACGTATTTGATTATTGATATTGGTTTGATAACAGAAGCTACTTTCTTTGCTGCAAATTAAGCTCAGGATGAGGTTTTCAAACAGTAAATTAAAGTCAGCAATATCACCATTTAAACATTAATTCAAGGATAACAGAAGCTTCTAATACTTGAGTTGACAATCTACTAATAAACATGATAAATGTAATAAAAGAACAAAATAAGAATAATATAATTTAAAAAAACATGTACGATAATGTGCTTTGATCTAAACCAGCAAAACTAAATAACTAATTGAAGATTGAGACTTACTACAATTTTTATTGTTCACAGAGCTCATTCTCAACCTGTTATTTTATACATCTTGTATTTTAATGTCAAAGAAATAAAGAATGAAATTTACAAAATTGCAAGAGCAGAAACCACACACCTGACAGTTGTGTCTTTTAAAGATTTTTGTTCACTTATTGTGAGCATCACAAAAAAGTCTGAGCATTGATGAGTGTGATAGAAGCTGAGAAATATGTTCAGTTTGTACTCTAAGTATTAACAGATCACATAGGAGCTTTGTTTGAAACTTTGGCATGCCCAGCTGTGATCAATATGCATTCTTCAAAACAACACAACCATTCATGAATACGACATTTTAAAGAGGAGAGAACAAGCTCAACTAAAAGAACCGATATCAGACAGTTCCTTAACTCCTACATCCCGGTATTTCTTAAATAGACTATATATGACAACAGCATAATAAAATTAATGAATTTGTGTTATGGGTGTTGGACATTACACACCAAAATTACCAGTGGTGCCCAACCAACAACCCCTTTGAAAACTGCATGAAGGTACACCACATGATTGTGTGTCACGAGAACCCTAATATATCTGGTGCCTATTTACAAAGTTGATTTTTTTTTCATTAAGATGCTTTAAACACTGTATGTACATAAAACCAGGGGTGAAAGAAAGCCGGTACTGTCCGGTACTGCGTACCACTAAAAGATTCTGCACCGGTACGCAGTACCGGGAAGTGGGGGGAGCGGCTGTCAACTATAAAGCGACTATACAGAACCAGATCACAGCTGCACTTTCTGTCAGAATAGACCTGTTAGCAATAGGCAGTATAAAACACAATTAATCAGTTTATAAATTTTTTTTCTCATCCCAAATTGTTTCTGAACTGTCCCTTTCAGCTCCTCTTCCCTCAGAGCTCGAGGCTTTCATGAACCACCGATTCATAATGACAAAATTAATTAGCCTCACAAAATAGTTCCTCCTGATAAGCTCAGTTTGTAATTTGTTGTTTTGATGTGTTTTTCCAACTACGTTTACTTTTCGTGAGTCAAAAGCGTGTGTGCGTCACACTGTGCGCGTTTGCGCTGTTTGTCACCACAATGCGTAATGCGCTCATTAGTGTGAGGTGCACTGATGAATTTTTCTCAGATAAAATCCTGCAGGTGCCGCATCATGAGACTGTAAAACCATCATGACAGCACGTTCTATTGAATGTTTAGTGATTATTTAAAAAAGAACGTGACGGGTAAAAATTTATCATGACAGATTTTTTTAACCCTGTCAGTCAAAGTGACGGACAGCAAAAAAGTCGAGCACAACCTCTGTCCGCCTCACCAATATTAATGCTCACGAGCTGCTATTGTAAACGACCGGCCGTCAAAACTTGCACCACTTTCTTCAGGGGTGGATTAGCCTACCGAGGATTTCCCGGCTTGCATGTTCTGTACCGCACAGCAGTCAGCTGATCTGCTCGCACGTTCGCGGGTGGACAGGGTGACGGGAAAAAAATCATCTCTGTGGTGCTTTGATCACATATCAGACACAAATCTTGTCTCTCCTACAACCACACAATCGAAATCTCTGTCTCTGGCAAAACATGCTCGCTGCTGCAGCTCAAGCTGTCATTTCTCAGTAGAACAAAACCTGTCAATCAACAGGAGCGGTGCGAGGGGGGTGGCCAGGAGGGGCAATGCCCCCACCCTTAGAAAAATAGTGGCCCTACCAGTTTTATCCTCTTGGGTTCCAAGCTTTTGTTCTATACTCATATTAATTTTGGAGGTTGTTTAAAAATAAAAATGTAAATTAAATATGAATATAATTTTTATATAAGATAAAAAATTTAAACTTAAAAATCTAATCCCACTGAAAAAAGGAAAATTGTCCTCAATATCAGGATGCAGGTTTTCAAGACATCTATCTATCTTTCTATCTGTTAGTGGTGCAACGATACAGAAAATTCACGATTCAGTTTGGTTCGATACGTTAGTCTCACGGTTCGATATTTCTTCGATGCAAGAAAGAAAAATGTCCATGCCCTTTTTAACTTGCGATTTATTTGAATTAATTATGAACAGTTGTTTAACCTCAAAATACAGTTTTTTAAATTAAATGTTGCTGAAACAGCAAGTTTCTCAGTGGATCTGTGCTCAAAAATGCAGCCTAGGTGGAGTAGTCGAACACAGATCCACTGATCCTTCAACACAGAGCATCTTCAGAAGACAAGTTGATAAAGTAAATTTTACATATCTGTATTGTTCCATACAAGTGTGTATTGAACCTAAAGCATTGAACAGTTCGATACGGGTACATGTATTGTTGCACCCCTACTACCTACCGACCGACCGACCGACCGACCGATCCATCTATCTATCTATATATATATTTACTGTATATACACACACACACACAGGGACAGTTAATGTCACTTTGTCATAGTACCGGCAAGAACTTAGAACTACTTTCACCCCTGCATAAAACACTACAAATCATTCAAGTTACTGAGAAATGATCGACAGATGTAGGTGCAAAAATAGTGTCTAGATCTTTTTGTCAGCTCAGGAAACTTGCTAGGGTCACATTCATAAAGCAGAAACAAGAAACAACTAAAGAATACCCATAAAAACATAAGCAAACCACAATAAATTAACTAAAGCATTGAAATAGAAACGGTGCATGGTTTTATGATTTGCTTTGAGTGTGCTGATAATCCTGGCTGCTGTGACCTCTTCCAGCCACGGCTCGGTCCAGTGAGAAACAAGCCCTGATGTCTGAACTCAAGATCATGACTCATCTCGGACCCCATCTCAACATCGTTAACCTCCTGGGAGCGTGCACCAAGTCAGGTGAAAGATACAAACAAAAAGCAGATTTAAACAAACATGCTCATTAACAGTGCATACTGTTTAGGCTCAGTGTTGTACAACTGTGGTTGCATCTACATTACTGTCAGACAGGTTATTCTCAGTAGTGGGCAGCACTCACCCAAAAATTAGCTCCGCAATTTCTAAAGCGCTTATGAAAATATTTAGGTCCGCAACTTCAAAAACACTTATGCCATAGAAAAACTAGCAGAAGCTAATTTTAAAGCGCAAGTCCAGTTTGACACTTACTAGCTGGCAACAATTCATGTAAAGTATATGCACAATACTGCCAACTAGCGGTGTATGAACACTTATACAGCTTAATACTTTAATCGTCGATTGCTGGGGATCTGATTTCCTGAAACAGACCTTTGGCTCCTGGTGTAAAAATTAAAACGTTGTTGAGGATTGCTAGTTCGGCTGCTTCTTTGTCTTTTTCTTTTGTTTGTTGTAGATTTTTCATTAAAGAAGCATCAATAAAGTAATTTTAAAACTGTTTATTGGAAAACTGAAACGATGCATTCTGGGACAGATTTGATTTGTGACGGGAAATGAAAGTTTTCTTTTTTTTGACGGGAAATGAAAGTTTTCTTTTTTTTGACGGGAAATGAAAGTTTTCCATGTAATTGCTCAAATTGACACCTAGATGTCTGTCTAACCGCGTTGGCGGATTGCTTCGACCAATTACGTCAAGTATTGAGCTCCAGCGTTTTAACTTTTTTTTTTTTTAAAAAAGGAGCTCCAATTGTAAAATAAAATAAAATAAAAGACATAAAATTTTAGTATGGATAACAAACGTTTACTGTTTTTGCTGTTGCCTTCCTGCTATGTAAGCAGACACAAAGCATTGTGGGAAATCAGAACCATGACACAAAGCAACAGTCAGCAGGATGTATACCTTCACAATAAGTGTGTTCATCTGGGAGTGGTGCTGTTGGATAGATCATGTGTGTTGTGATTCATTGACAGTCATACCTTCTGCTGTTCAACATAATGATGACTGGTAGATAATTAGTTATTAGCAGTACTGCATTTTAATTTTAGAAAGAGCA
Source organism: Austrofundulus limnaeus (assembly GCF_001266775.1). NCBI lineage: Eukaryota > Metazoa > Chordata > Actinopteri > Cyprinodontiformes > Rivulidae > Austrofundulus > Austrofundulus limnaeus. The sequence goes on along the minus strand of NW_013952578.1, from coordinate 165,183 downwards.
AATCTGCTTATGAATTATAAGAATTAGTAAGACCYCTAAAGTMCAAACAAAGTATTTAGGTCAGCGATTAGCGGATTTGCGCTTTAGCGGYCTGGTGCCCACCACTGGTTATTCTCATTCAGATTTAGCTACAATTCCGATTCTTCCAGCCTCTGTGCTTCCTCGCCTCCCAGCGGGTGTGCTAGTTAAACGGTCTTTTTATGGGAAAGTAAAGGCTTGCCCTTCTGACTGATTTGAGCTTTTACAAGCCTCTGATAAGATTAGCCTGCAGACTGACGCCAATGCCCAACTTTATCTGCTGTTGTTCCCAGGCCCTATCTACATTATCACCGAGTACTGCTTCTACGGAGACCTGGTCAACTATCTGCACAAGAACAGGGAGAACTTCCACAGCCTGAGCCCAGAGAAAAGCAAAAAGGATCTGGATATCTTTGGTATCAACCCTGCAGATGAGAGCAGCAGGAGGTACTAAATTGTTTTTAAAATTTTCTATTTGTTTGACATCGATGGCTAGAAAAAGTCTCCCAAATCACAGACTGTCTGTCAAACACAGACTCAAATCCTCCAGGGTTCCTGCAGYTCCTTAAAAAGTATTAAAAGACATTGAAGTCATCAATCCAAAAAGAAGGCCTTAATTAGCCTTAAATGTCTTAAATCAATCTTTCAGAAGTCTTAAAAATGTTAACACATTGTAAATAGGATGACTGCAATTCATTTCAAATATTAAAATAATTGGTAACAGTTATTTTTTAAATATTCACATGCATTTTTGTCCTTTGACATCACTTCCTGTTATTTCACATGCAAATATCTCAACAACTGTCCTTCTGAGCAACGTGAAATTTGTTTTCTAATATGTTAATAATGTTGTCTTTCCAAAAATGCATTTATATTTCTTGCAAAAATTTGATGTCACATGCACTTTAAGGTTTTATCTATAGCGAATTGAGCTTAAGACCCCACTGTGGGACCTAAAACTCCAAATTTTAGGCCGTTATAGGATTTCCAGGAATTAAATTGTTTAAAACTGACTGCTAAGAAGGTTTTTGCTATGTTTGATGAAAAAGTAGTGAGATATGGATAAAAACAATTGGTCTATTAGCAATATTTGAATAAATCAACTAAAAATACTTTGATTCGTGAGTTTCTGTTACAGTTTTTATTGTGAAATTGATCTTAAATTTAATTTCCTTTGGCATTAAAAAGTCTTGAATTTAACTTGTCTTAAACTGTAGGAACCCTGTTCTCCCTCTGCTCCTAATCTGTAACCTAATCATCAATCTTTCCATGGCATAGGATATTGTCTCGCATCCTTCTCTAATCAGATCAAAGTCTAAAGTGGTCTCAGCTTTCAGCCTAATTCCATCCCCACAGAGGTACCTGTTAATTTAACCCTCCCAAACATTCATTGTGAAACGGCAGCCGGTCGTCTCCCTCTTTGAGGCTCATCTGTGTTGATAGATGACTCACAGTGACCACACCTCAAAATGACCATAACCTGATTTTATCCTGGCCACCACYTTAGCCTCAACCACTTGTCCCACTAACCTCTGCTGGAAGGAAGTGAGAGGACAAGGATTGARGTAAAGCATGCTGAGTCTGGGGCTGAATCAGATCTGCTCAACGACCTGTCATCACTAATGACATTCTTGTCTCGCCTCTGTTCTCAGCTACGTGATCCTGTCCTTTGAGAGGAAAGGAGACTACATGGATATGAAGCAGGCGGACAACACTCAGTATGTCCCCATGCTGGAGATGTGCAGCTCCTCCAAGTATTCTGACATCAGGAGGTCGAACTACGACCACCCTCCCTCACAGAAAGACTCCAACGGTACACGCTGCAGCTCCCTGTTCCCTTCATTAAATTTATTGGCCTTGGTGTTGTGTTTGAGTCATTGTTGGTCCAGGGGTACACCCTTGTCAGAATTTAGGCCTGGAAATGGCTCATAATTACACGGTGAAGATAATTGCAGCACATACATAATAATACCCAGTTTATGTGTGCCATTAAAAGCCAGGTCTGAGAGGAGAGCGCTATTTTTACAGCACATGTTGAACCCATGGAAAGCTTCATGATGTGTTTTCCAAAGCAGAGTCCGAGATCGACACCCTGCTGTCAGACGACATGAACGAAGGCCTCACAACCGTCGACCTGCTGAGCTTTACCTATCAGGTGGCCAGAGGAATGGAGTTTCTTGCCTCCAAAAATGTAAGTTTGAATTAAAACCTTGATTCTCTCCCCTCCCAAGTGCTAATGGTAGGTTGTGCTGGGCACAGCCAGGGATGGGTACTGAGGAAATCAGTGGTTGTATGATAAGCAGCTCTGTGAATGTTGCTGTACCCACTCTGGAGAAAGACCAGACTGAAAATAAAAGTCAGAGCTAGAATTTACCAGACAGGAACTCACTGCAGCCAGAAACTATTCATCCAACCATATAGTTATCATCCTTAAATATCCAGTGGTCACCGTCATCCCTCCAACTGGCGTGTTTAAACAAAGATTCTGCTTCATAAAGCAAAATTACATTTAAAGAAATGAACTTGGATAAAGTGAAACAGAAATAGTTGTTAGCTGTGGTGAAGCAAATTGTGCTGGGCTGACAACAGATAAAAGGAACTCCTTCATCAACAAAGCTTGTTTTTCCTTTTTTTCTTTTTTTTTTTTACAGTGTGTGCACCGCGACCTTGCAGCCAGGAATGTTCTTCTTTCTCAGGGCAAAATTGTTAAAATCTGTGACTTTGGACTGGCCAGAGACATCATGCATGATAACAACTATGTCTCCAAAGGAAGCGTGAGTTTCTGCTCAGACATTCATTTATCCTTAAAAACATGATGTGGCTTTAAAAATGCTTTTTCTCAAGGTTTTTACAAATATAGTCAAAATATCCACCTGTCTTTCCCAATAGACATTTTTGCCAGTAAAGTGGATGGCACCAGAAAGCATTTTCGACAACCTCTACACGACTCTCAGTGATGTTTGGTCTTATGGTATCCTCCTCTGGGAAATTTTTTCCTTAGGTAAGCCTTTGTCCACTTCAATGAAAAGCCTCTTCAGCCCCAAGAGCTTTTTTTGAAGTTTGTACTTGAAATAACAAGCTGAAATGTAACTGTCTCGACATTTACAAACTCTACGTCAAAGCACTATGGGGTGCCGTTTGTAAAGTTATACAGTCAAAAATTACCACCAATGTTTATGTTTTATTTAGTCTTTTATAAGAAAAAAGAAGTGATTTATTTTTCAAAGTCAGTTTTTCACCATATAATTCATACATTTATAAATGTCATAGTTTATAAAATAAATATTTAACTTAAAAAATAAATATTTAGTTAACAAGCTAAATATTTAACTTGTGACTTAAATATTTAGCTTACTTGCCACTTGCCAGCTTAGGTAAAGTCAGTATTTGTTAAATATTTAGGTGGCTAGCTAAATATTTAACTTGCTAGCTAAATATTTAAATTTCAAGCTAAATATTTAGCTCAAAACTAAATATTTAAGTCACAACTTAAATATTTAGCTTGCAACTTAAACAATTAGGTTGCAACTTAAATATTTAACTTAAATATTTAACTTACTAGCTAAATATTTAAGTTGCAACCTAAATATTTAACTTACTAGCTAAATCTTTAAGTTGCAACCTAAATATTTAACTTACTAGCTAAA
>NW_013952578.1:153681-159492 GCF_001266775.1 Austrofundulus limnaeus | reverse complement strand
ACATTTATAAATGTATGAATTATATGGTGAAAAACTGACTTTGAAAATAAATCTGTTCTTTTTTTTCTTAAGAAAGTTTAAATAAAACAAAAATATTGGTGGTAATTTTTCACTGTGTAACTTTACAAATGGCACCCCAAAAGTACAGCTAACATGGAAGATTTCATCAGAAGTGAAAGTATCACAGCAGCTGCTGTTGTTTCAGAGAGAGAGAGGATGGAACCCTCGCAGAAGGTTTAATTAAATCAAACAGTATACAACCCTTTTAAAATATCAAATAATAAGGCTAGAAACTCTTGGAAACCATAAAACCACATGTGGACACTACAAAGATTCATGCTGATAAAACAAACTACAGCAAAGCTCCAGTGGTTTTACTAAAGAAATAACTCTGCATTCTATCATTCTGCACAGAATGGACCATGTTGGTTTCATCAGTAAATATTAAGAAATCTTAAGTTTTAAGTTGTAAAATTAAACCTATTTTCTTACACGCCTGAAAGGTTGTTTTTTTTTTTTAAATAAAACACTGAGGAATTATTATATTTGACTCCTAGCATATTTAACAAAATCAAGTAAAAAAATAACCTTCAAAACAATTTACCATTTTGGTATTTTGGCTTTGGCTTGCATAAAAATTTTTTTTTTACAGATTTGACCTTATAAATTCACATGTTTGCTCTGATGTAATTACAGATTTGCACGTTTTTCTACAATTTGTTTAATTTCTGATTTAACTACTCGTGGTTTTAATCAGGTTTGATCAAAGTAAAAATAATTTTATGAGCTTTTAGCCAAGATTGTGACATTTCTGTGGATGCTAAACTGTTTAAATTACAGGTTGTAAGTTAACAGAAGTTTCTATAAATAGAAAACAGAAAATTCAGTTTTGTCCCCAGTACCGGGGGGCAAGGGGCTCGAGAGGATAATGCACCAAAATTGTGTRTATAGAATTCTTTTTATTGTTTTATTTTGGAAAGGGAATGAAGTGTTTGTTTTTTTCTGCTCCTTATTCACCTTGTTTGTTTTAAAGCCGTCTCTTTGAGCCTCTTCACATAAAGGCTCAGTTTACTTTCTTGTTTGTCACAAGAAAGATTTTTTTAACGTGCACAAAACACTGCCATTATTATTATTATTATTATCATTATCATTATTACCATCATTATTTTTAAGTAATTTTAGTAAGATTAGACAACTTTTAACAAAACGTGTCTGTGTCTGAAGGTGGTACACCGTATCCAGGGATGGTGGTTGACTCCAGCTTCTACAACAAGATCAAGAGTGGATACAGGATGTCCAAACCAGAGCACGCACCACCTGATGTGTACGTGATCTCACACACAGTGGTTACACAACTACTATGTGTTTGCTGGCTTAATGTCCCTGAGCAGTGATGTATAATGACTCTCACCAGTCACAGTGAAATGATAAAATGAGAATATTCTGTGATTTTTCAGGTATGAGATGATGATGAAGTGCTGGAACAGTGAGCCAGAGAAGAGGCCTTCCTTCTTGGGTCTGAGTGAAACTGTGGAGTCTTTGCTGCCCTCCAGTTATAAGAGAGTAAGTCTGGTTTTGACCTTTCACCTCCTCAGCAGTGGRGGAGCCAGACATTTTTCCCAGGGGTGGCCAGACTGGGACCACTACTCACACAGGGGTGGCCAGGAACTTTACATGATATTTTTACTTGAAAGTTTCTGCAGATCTTTGTGTTTTGGTCATTTCCTTATCTCCTTATAAAGGCAGTGACCTTATAAACATAGGCATCAGAACCATTTTAAAAGTGGGGGGGGGACACTGTTGGGGGGTCTGGGGGTCCTTCCCCAGAAATCTTTGGACGAAATAGATGCCATTTCCTACATTCTGGTGTATTTACCAGGTTGTTAAACAGACTTTTACAGACTTGAATAAACACTTGATTTAATTATTTCAGAGACAGATTCTTAATTAAACTAGTTCATCCTGTTTTTAAACTCACATCTGGGATAAGATTAATTAATGTGTCACAATTTATCATATCCAATGACTAGGTGCTTTTTTATTTTTACATTGTTTATTGATTTATTCATTATTATTTATTGTAACACATGCCATCATGCCAAATAATGATGACCGCATGTTTAAAACCCTCAACTGCATGCTTAAAACTAACAMTATAAACTTTACCCAATGAATTTAGTGAATTTAGAGGCATGTTTCACTTTTTCTGATTTAGTGAAAGGTTTTGATAACTCAAATAAACAGAGCATCTTGCAGCCTTCATAACTTAAAATGACACTGTTATGGTGACAAAAAAACATTTGTCTCCATAAGTTCAAAAGTTGGCACCATAAGTCAGATTGCAGGTATATGTTCTGTATATAAAGAAAAACATCACTTCTTTGTCATTTCTCTTCTTCAGTGATAGAGCTTGGTGATGTTTCAAACTGTTAAACACTGCCACCAACTGTTCAGGAGGATTATTACACCCCTAAAAGTTGTTTCACTATATAAAGGTTGTGTACAGCAGGGTGGCCAAAGATTTGTCTGTGGTGGCCATGGCCACCCCTGGCTCCGCCCCTGCTCTTCAGACCTCTGAATTTGCAACGCTTGATATTTAATTTACTGCAAGTCAAAATAGAGGAGCGGTTCCTTGTACATGTTATTTTACAAAGTGTAGGTTGAAAATGGTTTAAATAGATTATTAAAGTAACAGGTTAAAACCCACTCCACACCCTCCATGAGTGTTTTTTAAGCTCCTCTTATGTTCCTGTGTAAAACGTGATTAGAGCCTTAGTGCTGCTGCAGTGCCTAGCCTCAGTGTAGGTAATGACAGTTTTTATTGTTGCCTACACCAGACGACCTTAATTAGCTTTCTGCAGCACATGGCACGTCAGAGCAGCTTTACCTCCACCCTGCTCACAGCTTTAGTGGCTGGCAGCGGAGGCTTAACTGTGATGTTTGGATTTCACTTCACTGGGCGAGAAAAGCAGCCGTCACTAATTCTCATGAAGCAGTACCGCCAAGGGTTCACTTGTTCTATCTGCACAGATTTCATAGCGTTATTACTATTTCTGTGCTACAAAGTACAGGGAGTCACCTGTGAACGATGGTCATGTGATGTGAGTATCAGTCACCTGTGAGTCATAGCCAGGTGATGTGAGTGGGAGTCACCTGTGAACGATGGTCATGTGATGTGAGTATCAGTCACCTGGAGGCAGGACATAAAAGCCTGAATTTTGCCTGAAACTCTCAGACTGAAGAAGTCTCTTGGAYGAGAGACGAAACGTTTCATTAAAGAAGAACCCGTCCAGAAGACCTATACTATTTTTTTTTTCCTTTGATTTTTTACCTGGATTACTGAGATGCATCAGGATACAAAGTACAGGGTTCCTGCAGGTCCTTAAACAGTCTTAAAAGTCATTGAATTCATCAATGCAAAAATAAGGCCTTAATTAGCCTTAAAATGTCTTAAATCAGTCTTTAAGAAGTCTTAAAAATGTGAACACATTGTAAATAGGATGACTGTAATTCATCTCAAATATTAAAATAACAGGTAAAAGTTATATTTTTTAAATATTCACATGCAGACATTCCCCTTTGACATTACATCCTGTTGGTTTCACGTGCAAATATCTCAACTGTTCATCTGAGCAATGTGAAATTCATTTTGTGTAAGGTTGTCTTTCCAAAAATTCATTCATATTTCTTACAAAAATTGATGTCACATGCACTTTTAGGTTTCATCTACAGTATGCTGGGGTTACAACCCCACTGTGGGTCCTAAAACTACAAATTTTGGGTCGTTAGAGGATTTCCTGAAATTAAATTGTTTAAAACTGCTACGAATGTTTCTGCTATGGTTAGATATGGACAAAAACAATTGGTCTATTAGAAATATTTGAATACTTAAACAAAAAATACGTTGATTCATGAGTTTCTGCCAGTTTTTATGTTTTTATCATATGTGTTTATTATGAAATTGGTCTTAAATTTAATTTCACTTGGCAATAAAAAGTCTTAAATTTAACTTGCCTTAAACTGTAGGAACCTTGAAGTATATAATGTTTTGTTTTGTTGATGTGATTAAACCACATTTTTTTTTATTTTGTGCAGCATTATGAGAGAGTCAACCATGACTTCCTGAAAAGTGACCATCCCGCTGTGATTCGAGTGGGCGTGGAAACCGATGCAGATTATGTTGACATCCCATACAAGAACCAGGCAAAGCTAAAAGACCGGGAAAGCAGCTTTGATGAGCAGCGACTGAGCTCTGACAGTGGCTACATTATCCCACTTCCAGACCTCGAACCAATCTCAGATGAAGACTATGGAAAGCGGAACAGACACAGGTAAACTGAGCAGTCGTTTCCTCCGACAGCAGCACTCGGCATTAACGTCGACTTTATTTAAACGTCTTATTTCCTGCCCTTTTAGCTCTCAAACGTCTGAGGAGAGCGCCATTGAGACGGGCTCCAGCAGCTCCACCTATGRTAAACGTGAGGGGGAGACTTTGGAGGACATCACACTGCTGGATGAGATGTGTCTGGACTGTAGTGACCTGGCGGAGGACAGCTTTCTGTGACGGTGGAGCCCGAGCAGAGCAGAGAGGGAGGGGCCAAAGACTGACCACGCCTCCTCCTCTCAGACTGCCAAAACTAAAACCACTTCACAGTCTGAGTGAGGCTGTGATGACCCCAAGGTACACCCACCTCTTCTACTTAGACAATGACCCACTTTGGGTGAAGATGTGGACAAGCATTATTAAAACCTCAAGGGAAGGACGACAACAACCGCTGGGCCCTCTGTGTCAGACTTTTCCAACAACAACAACAACAACAACAACAACAACAACAACAACAAAAAAGGATCAAAAACTTTATTGTGAATTTGCAAAGCTATTGGGCATTCTTTACGGAGCCCGCGAGGGGACATGGGAGGTTTTTTTCTTTTGCGTTCCCACGCAATACTTTTGCGTTCCCTCGCAAAAGTAGTTTATCACTGTTGTGCCTGCCTGTTTATTAACAAACTCACATGTTCACCATTAGTGAGTTAGCCTACTGCTTTAAATCAGCTTCAGAATGAATATGTCACACAGCCACGCATGGAAGTATGCCATATGCCGATATTTTAACACAGTGCAGCCACGAAACATCAACGTCAATTTCACAAACTTGTGGCGACATATCCTGTTTTGGTAACCGGATATTTCAAAATAAAAGTCTGATTTAATTCGGTTCATATACAAAACAACGCAAAACAATTTTGCGAGGTAATGCAAAAGTATTGCAAAGTAACGCAAAMATATTGCAAAGTAACGCAAAAGTATTGCGAGGTAACGCAAAAGAAAAATAATCGCCCCATGTCCCCTCGCGGGCTCCGTAATTCTTCTTGGAGAAAAAACAACAAAATAAGCCGAAACTTTAGGAAGCAAAATAGGATATTTAACCACTACAGTTGCACTATTTCAGCTAAATGAGCTCAGTCCTGGAAACAGTGGTGCAAAGAACTGTTACACAAATAAAGCACCTGATGCTGGCACAATCAGTAGCAATATTTTTCACCGTAAAGCACAAAATGTGGACTCTGTGCATTTTTTTGTATGTGACCATATAATGTTCTCAATAATTATTTACATGTGGTAGTTAAATTTTATTTTTTTTACTTATAGGAACATGTATTATTTGTGAATAAATAGACACAGATCATAGCAGATTGAATGGTTATGAAAGAGCTTCTGGGTTGTGTGTATCTGCTTCGAAAATAAAAAAATTGTATAGGTCCTCTGGACGGGTTCTTCTCTAATGAAACGTTTCGTCTCTCCTCCAAGAG
>NW_013952578.1:148897-151060 GCF_001266775.1 Austrofundulus limnaeus | reverse complement strand
TAATAAAATAATTGCTGATGTAATATGTTCCCTATAATTATTACAAAACCACAAAATAAGTAAAATTAAGTATTTATATTTGTGTACAAGCTGTTTAGATTGTCAAAAAGCCTGTGTATTTAGAGTTATTAATGAAGTTCGTGTACTCAGACCAGTAATATTTGGGGTCACAAGTTTTTGCCGTGGATATTTTGTGGGTCAGAAGACAAAAGGTTTGGGAACCACTGCTCTGGAGAGTCTATGGATGAACTCWGTTGGTCAAGAGAGGTGTCAATCAAAATAAGATAACTAACTGAATTGTTTGAACAGCCTATTATGCAAATTAAACATCCCTGGTATCATGGGTCAGGCTATAAAGAGGCAGGAAGTAACTACAAACTGTGAATGTATCGTGGGCGACACATTGGGGGTTAAGGGGTTAATAAAAATAAATATTAAGGCCTTGTTTGTGTGACCTCAAGAAACCAYACAGAGAAATAAAACATGGGTTATTTTTATTCATAGAAATGTTGCAAAGAAATGTGAATTCAATTATGATTTCATAGATGAATGGTGATTATTGTACATTTACATACACAAAACAAATATCAAAACACAAGAGCTTTCTTCTTTTATGTATACTGTCATGTTGAAGACAAATAACATTCTCTAAAAAGAATGCATTTAACTCATCATCTTAAGGCTAACGTTTGAAATAAAGATGGTGCATGATCTGTTAAAGCTTGGACCATGTAATGAAGGTGGCACTCATCTCTAATCAATCAAATTTTTGCTTTAGATCAGGAAAAGTGGCTTATTTAAAGTCATTTTGGGGTTCTCTCAGGTATATTCACTGTGGTTGCCATTTTAAATCTGATAGATTATAGATATGCATCAATGATTGCCAACTGAGAGTTTCAATAAAACCTGTCCAGTAGTTTTTGAGATATTTTGCTAACAGATCCAGACAACTGCATGATTGCTCATGAGGGTCTCAGTCACATACCTGAGGGAGAGTTGGACTGGACCTGAGGGAATCAGGCTTTAAACTATATTGTAAGTTTTGGAGAGTTAAAATCTGAGACCTCCTCGTCTGTTTAATGTTGATTTTCTTGTTTCACATAGACAGCTTCCTTTACACCTCTGTCAAACCATCCGTTCTTTCTGTCTAAAGTATAAAGTCTGTGCTCAGTTGCCATCTGTAATAGATCCACATGAGAGGCTATTAAATCTGGCAACTGAAGTCATTTGCAGTGGTGTAAACTGTCAGCTTTATGCAGACGATGCAGTGTTTTATGTACCTGCTAAGACACCGGAGCAGGCGGCTGATGTTTGGTCTGCCYGTATGGAAGAAGTGAACCATTGGTTGTTCAATAATAAGTTGGTAATCAACCTAAGTAAAGCAGCGTCAATGTGCTTTTCCGTTACAAAACAACACGTGTGATGAAATTTAAAGTTTATTTACAGGCAGGGGCGGTTCTAGGGGCAGGGCCACAGGGTCATTGGCCCCAGCTGAAATCTGATGGATCCCCTGAAATGCCCCTGTCCTGTCACTCATCTGTCCTTCGCCTGGGATTGGTAATGGCATGTGCAGTTCCATGTTCAAACACTAGAGGCGCTAATGAGTCACATTGGAAAGTGCAGCATGAATCAGTCTTCACAGAATTCTTCTCTTCTTAAGAAAATCTGAACAATCTTGCAGAAAGTCTCTCAACTGAGAAATGATGGCTGCATTTTCTCATATGCTCTGCGTTTGAGAGCATTTTATCTACGTACAGTAAAAATACAGATAAAATGGCTAAGGTTAATTTACTATTCAAGCTTTTTAATGACATTACATTACAAGTGTTTGAACATATGACTGGTTGAATATATACATCTTACCAAAACCAGGGATTTAAATCCAAGGATGCTGAACAAATACTTGGCCCCTCTATAAATATTGTGGCCCCTTGATGGCACCCTACTCTTTTTTTGCCACTTCAGTAGAAAGCAGAACTGAATATCTGAGCATTAGTAGCTTAGCTTCTTCATCATCAGTAGATTTTTTTAATAGGAGAAAAAGAAAGAGAAAGAAAAAAGTGAAATGTAATGAGAAAGTGTGAAAGAGAGATTAGAAGATATGTAAAATATATGTTGAGAAAACACAAGACAGCACACACGACTTCTTGGCTCCACACCTAC
>NW_013952578.1:145666-148535 GCF_001266775.1 Austrofundulus limnaeus | reverse complement strand
TATATACACATACACATATACATATATCTATACATACGCATATGCAGATACCATTCAGTCAGTGTGTGCAGTTGTGAGCATGCATGTATATACAAGATCTCTCCAATGGAATGTTTCAAAGTGACTGTGGGGGACCACAGACCCGACGCGGAAAGCCAGAAGCCGACATAAGGGAGACCAGCGCCAAAGACCCCGAGAGGGACCCCAAGCACGCAGCCCCAGAGACACCCACGCCGGAAGGGCCGCCCACCCACCCCCCAAAGAGGACCACCGGAGAGAACCGGAAGAGCCCCACCAGTGACCACACACAGCAACCCCTGGGGCCAGCAGCAACGAAGTCACAGGCCCCACCGGTACCCACCGCGCCAGAGTGGATCCAGGCATGGACACAGAGGCCCGAGCCCCCAGGGTGCCCCCCCCGGCCAAGGCCCGACAGGGCCAGAGGGACCCAAGCCCCACCGGGCAGCCACCGGGCCGAGCCGGCACACGCCCAAGCACCCAGTCCCGGACAATGAGAGCCACCAGTGCACCGGCGGGCAAAGGCACAACCAACCAGAGGACAGCAGGGGGTAATGGGCCCTCAAATGATCCCGAAGAAGGGGCTGCCCAAGTCAAGATGGCCCTCTACTCAAAAKAATCCTGGATCCTCCACTGTTTACAGGATGAAAGTACAGAAGCCATTTTCCACATACAATTATTTCCCATGGTTTTCTAACGAGGACCATTTTCTTGAGAAAATCTTGCGTTAATTTCCAGATGGTTTTCTTGAGATAATGAGTTCAGTTCGTAATGGTTTTCCTCTTGTGCATCATTCAGTAACCAGATGGCCTGGTCCCTTCAGCTGGTCATCGATGAAGTTTACTATTTATTTATTCAACCTGGCAAATCCCATTGAGATCGCAGATCTTTTTTGCAARGGCGGCCTGGGCCTGAAGGCAACCTAATGTACATAATTTTGTGCCTTTTTTTGTATCATTACACAGACTGAAATTGTGATTTGTTTGTCTTGTACAGATAACTTTTATATCAGCCAAATGGCTGGCCCGACTGCAGATCAGCAAGCGTTTACACAGTGATATACTAAATATCACTATATATTTAGAACAAATATATGTCTGTTGATATAATAAACTTTATTATTGACCAGCTGAGGGGATTYGGCAGTCTTCATGGTTACTGAATGATGCACAAGAAAACCATAACTTATTATCTCAAGAAAACATAATACATCGTTATCACATGAAAACCATGGAAAAAAATTGTATGCGGAAAACGTCCGCTCTCGCTTCTGTTTAAAAGGATCCAAAATATTCAAATTGTTTATAGATCCACGTCTAAAATTTGAGAATCATATAAATAATATTTCCAAAAAAATAAAAAAAGAAACCTTAATAGTTTCAAATTAATAAGACCTTATATTCCTGTTCAGGCTGTTCTTCTGTACATGCATGCCATGATATTTTCCCAGATCTCATTTTGTACGACAGCATCAGTGGTGGAGCCAGATATTTTTCTCAGCGGGTGGCCAGACTGGGAACACTACTCACACAGGGGTGGCCAGGAAAATTACATTTTTTACTTAAAAGTTTCTGCAGATCTTTGTGTTTTAGTCATTTTCTTTATGCCGTTATACAGACAGTGACTACCTTATAAACATGGGCATCAGAACCATTTTGAAAGTGGGGGACAGACTGTTGCAAGGTCTCAGGGTCCTCCCCCAGAAAATTTTGAKCGAAATAGATGCCATTTCCTGCGTTCTAATTATCAGGTTGTTAAACATACTTTTAYCTACATAAATAAACACTTGATTTACAATTATTTCAGAGACAAATTATTCATTGAACTAGTTTCATTATCCTGTTTTTAAACTCACTGCTACAGCTGAGATAAGGTTAATTAATGTGACACAATTTATCATATTCAGTGACTTTAGAATTACTTTTTACTTTTATGTTGTTTATTTATTTATCTTTAATTGTGACACGTCATTGTGCCAAATAATGATGACCATGAACTGCATGTTTAAAACTAATATAAATAATTTTACCCAATGAACAGGTGCAATARTGATAACCACCAACAGTGAATTTAGAGGGGTGTTTCATTTGTTCTGATTTAGTGATAGGTCTACTCATAACCAAACACAGATCATCATGCAGCCTTTATAACATAAAATGACACGCTTATGGTGACAAAAAAATAAATAAATCATAAAAACATTTGTCACCGTAAGTCRAAAAGTTGACACCATAAGTCAGATTACAGGCATAGGTTCTGTATATAAGGAAAACAATCACTTCCTTGTCATTACTCTTCTTCAGTGATAGAGCTTGGTGATGTTTCAAACTTGTTTCACAGTGGAAGTGGTGTGTACAGCAGGGTGGCCAATGGGGTGGCCAAATATTTGTCTGTGGTGGCCATGGCCACCCCTGGCCACCCCTGGCTCCGCCCCTGGACAGCATGGGCCCAGGCTACCCCAATGACTATTACGGTAAGCCATTTGTCTCCTTGTTTAACCAAACAATAAAAGTAATGGGCAAAAAGCCAATAAAATCTCTTCACTGTCTAATCCTGGAGAAACATAATTTAATGGCTTTTGAAAGTTTTTGTAATTTATGTTTTCTTAAATTATTTTTTAAATGTAACAGTAAGTCAGCTCCTGATCCATTAAGTACAGTTGTAAAAAGGCAAAACAGCTACTGGGTCACTAGAGGATCAATATAACAGAACAGCYTAATTCCCCCATGTAGAACCTTGTTTGATCAGACCACTTTTTCATACAAAAGTGTAAGTAAGCGAGTAAGCAAAGTTTTATTTATAAAGCGCCTTTCACAGAAATATCTTCACAAGGTGCTGTACAATCATTAAC
>NW_013952578.1:143612-144606 GCF_001266775.1 Austrofundulus limnaeus | reverse complement strand
GGTCACTCTAATGTTTTGCTGTATTACCTTTAGCTTTGATTATGTCACACATTCACTGTGGTATTGTTTGGATAAGTTTCTACGTCAGAAATTTTATGAATTCTTTCCATCCAGTCCATTAATTTTTCACTATTGTCTTACATTGATGATGGTAGAGTCTGACCTTCTCCAGCACATCCCAAAGATTCTCAATGGACTCTGTGGTGACCAATCTTCACCTGCCTCTCTTCTTACCCGGATGCACCCATCACTCTGGAACAGGGTCAATCTGGACTCATCTGACCACATGACCTTCTTCCATTGCTACAGAGTTCAATCTTTATGCTCCCRAAATGGAAGCCTTTTTTCCAGTTAGCCAATGATAGGAGCCTTCTCAAATAGACTGACATCGTTTCCACAACCATGGGGTGTGTCTTTCGACATCAGCTCATTGCACCTATTGGGGTTAAGTAACTTCTTACCAGCTGAAAAATAATCACCCATGCAGTAATTAGGAGATTTGTACCTATTTGCTTAATTAAATCCAGGTAGTGATTTTATTYTGTTTTTGGGCCAGGTGGTGTATGTTTGTGTGCATTGTRCCTGTCAAATAAAGTCTTCAAGTCCAAAACAGAAAACAGGTTGTTTTGTTTATAACTTTTTTTTTTGATTGACCTGGATAATGGTACTAATACTGTGTTACTGTTAACGCAGACCTAACAGTCACCACAGGGTTCTGTGTTAGGGCCCAAGATATTTTTTTGTATGTCAATGATTTGGTTAATGTGTCTGATGTTATGAAATGTGTCATGTTTGCAGATGACACTACTTTTTTTTTGTTTGGGAAACAATTTAGAACAACTGCTAGCTTTGTTGCAATTAGATATTGTAAAGATACATGATTGGTTTGAGTTTAATAAATTATCACTTAATTTGGATAAAACTAACAGTATGATATTTAATAAAAGAAAAAATGGTTGGTGTTTCATTTCAAATTTGTGGTGTTGAAATTAGC
>NW_013952578.1:141585-142912 GCF_001266775.1 Austrofundulus limnaeus | reverse complement strand
AATGATATTGTGCTTTTTTGTTTATTTTTAATGTTTGCTTTTGTTGTTTAAATGAAATAAATTTTATTTAAAAAATAACTGAGAATCTTCACCAGCATGAAACAGCTTATTGAAAAATGACCATGCAATATTCCCAAAATTGTACTAATGGGGAGTAAATGTGACTAACTTCAGTGCATCAAAACAATGGAATTACATTTTCATTCATCCACCTATACTTCAGGGAAACCCAGATACCGCTCCCCCCACTGAAACTCTCAAGCACTTAGGGAATCCCCCATGTGTTCCCAGGCCAAAGAGAATACAGTATATAACTCCTTCAGCAAGTTCTAGATCTGCCCCAGCTTCACCTCCAATTTAGATATGCCTGAAATACCCCTAGAACAGAGATTGTTAACCACAGGGCCATGACCCAGGATTGGGCTGTGATCTCCACCTTGAGGGCCTCATAAGAAAAAGKTGTTTTTCAACTGTGTGCCTGAGGYCCGAGAGATGTCAGTGGTATTCTGGCTGTTTTACTATTCATGAGTGAGAGTTGGTATGTAGTAGTAAATTGAGAACTTTGTCGTTTTGGCTTTTTATTTGTGAAGCCAAGTTTTCTTCAACAGTGTGCTTGAAACTAAAATCAAGAGCATCAAGAAAAAGAACATTAGTTTTCAATGTCTTCTAGAGCCACTGGAGGGTGCTAGTCTCCAACTCAAGCTTTCAGCAGATGCACTGAAATGGGAAAAAGGCAAAGTGAATGTGACATGATGCACAGTTGGGGCTGTTGATTTTAGCCTGCAGACTTCAGTGGACCCCATAGGAGACCTAAATGAATTACTTAGCTAATGCAAAGTTGGATTCTAATATCACGGTGCTTGGTGATAAAAAAAATCAGTTTAAACAGTTTAAAAGTCACAAATGACAAGATTTTATTCACACAAACATCCCCTCTTTACAATGATTTGTATGATTAATGTGGTTTCTTTTTATAGCATTTTCCAATTTTTAAATTTCCACAACAACTTTTTTTCCTCAAGTGTCCAGCCTATTATTTATTTTGCTTCCCTGTTTTAGCAGATCTTAGTTTGTACAAGCTGGTAATTCCAGAGTTCAGATCTGTGACAAACACAACAGAAATGTTATTTATTCATCACTGTTATTACCATATCTGATATTTGGGGTAACACATACAACCACTTAAAATGTAAAAAAGAGCTTGAAAAGCTTGAAAAAAGAYCAATAAGGATAAGGATACATAAAGTGGGGTTTTGGGAGCACACAAACACTATTTTAAAGTCAAATACTGTATATTAAAATTTTATGATTTGGTTAAATTCAAAAT
>NW_013952578.1:136960-139311 GCF_001266775.1 Austrofundulus limnaeus | reverse complement strand
GACCTGGCAGACCCAAACGTATAGTGAGAGTCTGCTGGGGACATCTGTCAGATTCTCCCGTCAGACGGAGCTTCAACTCACACCTCCGGGGGAATTTTGAACACATTTCGGGGGAGGTGGGGGACCTTGAGTCCGAGTGGGCCATGTTCCATGCCTCCATTGTCGAGGTGGCTTACCTGAGCTGTGGCCGTAAGGTTGTCGGTGCATGTCGTGGCGGCAACCCTCAAACTTGCTGATGGACACCAGTGAGGGATGCAGTCAGGCTGAAGGAGTCTTATTAGGTCTTTTTGGTCTCTGGGACTCTGGAAGCAGCCGATAGGTATCGGCAGTCCAAGCAGATTGTGGCTCAGGTGGTCACTGAGGCAAAAACTCGGGCATGGGAGGAGTTCGGAGAGGCCATGGAAAAAGAATTACGTACGGCTTTGAGGCGATTCTGGTCCACCATCCAGCTTCTCCCCACCAACACTATTTATGGTGGGGATGGTGCGCTGCTGACCTCAACTCGGGACATTGTATGTTGGTGGGCAGAATACTTTGAAGATCTCCTCAATCCTACCGACACATATTCCCATGAGGAAGCAGAGAATGAGGACCCAGGGTCGGACTCTCCAATATCTGGTACTGAGGTCACTGAGGTGGTTAAAAAGCTCTTCGGTGACAGGGCGACGGAGGGTAAGATTCACCCGGAGTTCCTTAAGGCTCTGGATGTTGTAGGGTTGCATTGTTTGACATGACTCTACAACATTGCGTGGACATCGGGGGAAGTTCCTCTGGATTGGCAGACCGGGGTGGTGGTCCTCCTATTTAAAAAGGGGGACCACAGAGTGTGTTCCAACTATAGGGGGATCACATTTCTGAGCCTCCCTGGTAAGGTCTATTCAGGGGTCCTTCAGAGGAGGGTCCGTCAGATAGTTGAATCTCGGATTAAGTATTGCCACTCCTGCTCAGCAACTCTCAGCGTGGGCAACTCCTCTAGAGGAGACTGGTTCCAGAGCCAGAGTGGTGTGTCTAGGTGAGTCCAACTATATCTAGTCGGAACCTCTCAACCTCCTTCTCCACCAGAGAGGTGACATTCCACGTCCCTATAGCCAGCTTCTGTTGCRGAGGATCAGACCACCAAGGACGTCACCTTTAACCACTGCCKGTTGCACATTGCATCCAACCCCTACCGCCTCTCCCACAAAACTCAACCTCCAAACGTGCCCCACCTCAGGCCTGGCTCCAGAGTGGGACCCCATTGACCCACATCCGGGCAAGGGAACATTGTATCAGTTGCAGTTGCTCATCATGAGAGGTCTTTGTCTGATCTCTCACCTAGGACCTGTTTGCCCTGGGTGATCTGGGGGCATAAAGCCCCTGATTACACACAGCTCCTAGGATCATTGGGACACTCAAATCTCTTCACTATGATAAGGTGACAGCCCAGGAAGATTTGAACAATATTTATTTTTATTTTGTAGTTGTTCAAAATATTTGTCAACACCATCAGATACTGTTTATAAAAAGGAATAAAATCAGGCAACTACAAGGTCAGCTAACATTTCTGAGGACCTCATTTTCTAGTTGCATACTTTAAGATCACTGAAGGTCCTGTAAGTTTGTTGATTTCTCTTAAACTAATTAATATTTTCGAAAACTCCTACTGTCACAACCATAACATGTCACCACCATCTCTTTTATATAAAACATTATTAAGTTAGCTTATAACACAAATATATACTTTTTTACAAAGAGGTCTGTATTAGCTAGCAATAGAGGGGAATCAAGACATTGTGCATTTTCAAGTATATTTTCCACTCAAGTCATGTAATTACCTCGTCTTTTTTGTGACTGTATTGGTGGGAAATCAGTGTATTTTTGCTACATTGTGTGTAGCGTATGGCCCTATGGCCCTCAGCACTGGTTTTACTTTGAGGAGCATTTCAGTGTTTTCTGCATGGAAATAATAGTTATAGTTTTCCAGAAAGTGTAGCCAATGCAGAATTTGATTATATTTGTTTACATGATGTTTGCTATAAATCTATGATTTATAGCAAACATCATGTACAGCACATTTCTGCTTCAGGGTACCTCTGACCTTGTTGATTCCTAAATAATTTAAGCTTTTCTTTTATTGTTACAGATTTTTGCTCCCTTCCTGGGGAGAGTCCATGCTGGTGTTGGTCCACTAAATTATTTATTAGCTCACTGGGAAACAAATGGCTCAAAAAATATTCAGGGTTTTCGCATTCACTTTCCAGTTTCCATGAAAAATAGAAAAGTCTCTACCAAAGATGAGGACCAGGAATTGTATTCATATATGCTCTAATGACAGCTTGTCACAGTGAACATCTTTAGGGTCAGAGGAAATA
>NW_013952578.1:128693-130102 GCF_001266775.1 Austrofundulus limnaeus | reverse complement strand
CCCTGTGGGGTCAAAATGATCACAAGAATGGTGAGCAAAAATCCCAGAACCACATGGGGGACCTGGTGAATGACCTGCAGAAGGCTGGGACTAACGTAACAAAGGCTACTGTCAGTAATACACTACACCACCAGGGACTCAGATCCTGCAGTGCCAGACGTGTCCCACTGCTTAAGCCAGTCCATATCCAGGCKRGTCTGAAGTTTGTTACAGAGCATTTTGATGTTCCAGAAGAGGAATGGGAGAATGTCATATGGTCAGATGAAACCAAAGTAGAAATGTTTGGTAGAAACAACTCGTCATGTTTGGAGGAAAGTGAATGCTGAGTTGCATCTAAAAAACAACACCAAACTTACTGTGAAGCATGGGGGCGGCAGCATCATGCTTTGGCACTGTTTCTCTGCAAAGGAACCAGGATGACTGATCCGTGTCCATGAAAGAATGAATGGGGCCATGTATCATGATATTTAAAGTGCAAACCTCCTTCCATCAGTAATCATTGAAGATGAAACGTGGCTGGGTCTTTCAGCATGACAATGATCCCAAACACACTGCCAGGGCAACAAAGGAGTGGCTTGGTAAGAAGCATTTCAAGGTCCTGGAGTGGCCTAGCCAGTCTCCTGATCTCAACCCCATCGAAAACCTTCGGAGGGAGTTGAAAGTTTGTGTCGCCCAGCAACAGCCCCAAAACATCACTGCTCTAGAGGAGATCTACATGGAGGAATCCAGTTTTCACCTCCTGTATCATGACTGAGTACTTGATGAAATGCTGGTTGTTTGTGGTGAAGTAGTCAATGGTAGATCTTCAGGGGGTTTGTCATCAGTAGCTGATACAAACCCAGGAAACCCTGCCTGAAACCTAGTTGCTTTGATCCTCTACTCTCCACCACTTGGGACAAGTAACCAGACACGATAATCTTAGATGCAGTTTGAGTAGATTTTGTTGTTTGTGGAATAAAAACTGCTCCTTCAGGTAAAGATGCTTTATTTGTCATCAATGCGTGTTCACATCCAAGGATGAAATCTGTGTTCTGCGTTTGACCCATCACACATGAGAAACACCCAAGTGGAGGAGCAAGCAGCTATGTGAGTAACTGGGGAGCAGATGGGGATTGGGTCTCTTGCTCAAGGACACCACGACATGTGGGCATGGCGGGGAGTTGAACCTCTGACTTTCTGGTCCCAAGTCAGCTCTACCACTACACKACAACTGCCCTCAACTTGGGTCCAATTTGGTTATAGATAATGAAGGGGTTTTAGGTTTCAGGTGTATCTACCTTCAAAGAGTGTGTCTTTTTCCGTTCATAGAGAGGAAACTTTATTTTATTTTCCAAAGAGTTGGGAACATAAAAATCCAGTTTTCACCTCCTGTATCATGATCCCACTAGTCCAGTTACCCACATTAGAGC
>NW_013952578.1:121077-126420 GCF_001266775.1 Austrofundulus limnaeus | reverse complement strand
CATTTACGAGTGAGTTCCTCAGTTCGTGGTTGTGTGGATAGTAACCACAGTAACAACATGTGGAACCTCTGAGGCAGGGGTGTCAAACTCCAGTCCTCGAGGGCCGCTATCCTGCATGTTTTAGAGGTTTTCCAGCTCCAACACACCTGATTCAGTGATTGAATTAACTCTTCAAATTGGGCAGAAGCCTGTTAATCACCCAGCGATCAAAATCAGGTGTGTTGGAGCAAGAAAACCTCTAAAACATGCAGGATAGCGGCCCTCGAGGACAGGAGTTTGACACCCCTGATGTACAGTAATGATAAATCCAGAGTCTTGACCGTTTAGCYTTAACCAGCTTCTCCAGCCGATGACATGGTCACGTGGTTTTTGCGCACTCCAGTTCTTTAGAACCTCCTTGAGATGTCCACAGTAGTGACCACTATGTGCCAGAGGGCTAACATAGCAGGAGGAAATATTATTTATACATCTAAAATTCAGTTTTCTTAACCAAGGACCAATAAATTACCATAGATAAATAAACCTTCCCATGTGGATTTTACTAAACAAAGAAACTTTGTTTTGTAAGACTTTTCATATTTCTATTAAATATCAAACAAGAACATTTCAATTAAATGCAACATGATCCGAATAATATTTTAAGTTTTATATTTGTTAGAAAAAAACTGTGCTCATACTGACTAAATAGGAGGCTTTGTTCTGCAGAGAAATGAAGTTTCTTGTTGGTAGGGTGGAACTAGTTTCCATAATGAAAACAAATGTGGCATTCATGGAACTTTTTCTAATGTGAGACATGCATGCTAAGTGTTCTTATCAACATGCAGAGGCCAAAATAAGCAAAGCTTTGGCAGAACTTACTTCAAAGATAATTAAAAATAAAAACTTCCTTCATTTTTTTATGAGACATAAACAAAAACGACACTAAAAAAGAAAGGCGAGAATTTTTGGAGAAGTGAACACAGGTGGGCACTTAGAGTATACAAAGCAATGAATGTTACCATGGAAGCATTTTATATGGACTGTACTTATATGGCATCTTTCTATCCAGCCAGGATATTCAAAGAGTTTATACTACAATCTGTGTCCTCATTTATCCATTCCCACACACATTTATTCAGCACTTTGTTTTTCTWCAAAGATAGTACAGATAAATCAATCTATTGAGACTAATCGGTGCTTTAAATCACATTCATGCACTGATGGGACACACATTATAGGCAGTGGGGGTTCAGTGTCTTGTCATAGACCAAATAGTATGGGAATCGAACCATCAACTCTCATTAGAGGAAGGAGTCCCCTAACCACTCAGCCACAGCCACAACAACATTATCATACACACTCAAAACAGCACTTGGTCAGTAAATTTTTTTTGTTTTGTTTAATTTGTTTTCTCTTCTCCCCCGTGTCACATCTGTCCTACTTGGAGTGATCTTGTGTATCAGTAAAATCAGGCAGTTCCAAATTGTACAAACTATATAAATAAATCCAATAATTAAATTAAAGTTTAACAGCTGGAATGCAGGTGGCATTAACTCATCAGGTCAGGAGCTGACCACACTAAACCCAGCACATCAAAAGACTGTAAGAAACACGTGTTTAATATCGGCTGAAATCAGATGAAAACACAAGTGTTAAATAAAATGATCTGTGATATGAAATGTCATACAACACCAGAATTCTGGAGAGATGAGTGAGGTTTATTATGCCACCGGCTGACAAGTCAAAACCACACTGAATGAAAAACAGGAAGTTCCGGTTTATATACTCTCCACGATTCTTCAATGCCTGAGTTCGCCCTCTGCTGACCTACGGCTGAATCACAGGCATTCAGACAAAGACCTGACACTCATGGTTTCAAAACAGTTCTTATGTGTTGTATATGAATTCGGACATGTAGCTACTCTATTTCAATTAACACATAATAGATCAAACATTATAAAAGTGTTATAAAAAAGAAAACCCTAATACTCTGGTGTTGTTTCTGATATCAGTACTAATCTATAAATAACTAAATTTCTTCAAGACAGTGCTGGAGATGGGGCGGAGCCCTCTACTCAAAAGAGGAAGAGGGCTATAACCTCAACTCGAAGCAATGCCCAAGCTCCCAAGAAACACCACAACAGGCCTTCAATGGCACTGGCTGCTGGAGGGTACTTGCAGGTCTTTCTAGATGATGTCCCACACAGACCTCTAGAAAAGGACGAAAGTGAACATGTGCGGGTCAGTCTTGCTGGGGTTCATTGACCAGCTGCTGGATGACCATCCGGTGCCATGTTTCAGTGAGTCAGGTCAGGTGTTTTGCAGGGCACCTTCCACATGACCTGCACGGACGAATCAGCCATGGATTTGCTTATACACGCTGTCTCAGAGATCTCTAGTTGGAAGGGCCATGGATTCCTTGCCAAGAGAGGGTTTTGGCAATCGAAATTCTTAAGGGTGTTGGCACGTTTGTGCCTGGGGAACCTGCAGTACCCAAGGTGGTTCTGTGCCAACTCAGGAGACAGAACCCGGCCTTGCAAACAGATGTCTGGAGGGTGGTTCATGTTGAGTGGCAGACTACTGGTCAGTTTCTGCCTCTCAGCATGGACAAGTCTCTGGATGTCTTAGCAGATCCGGGGAACAGGCCCTACTATGAGTTGAGCCGGCTAACCTTAATGGTCACTGGTGAAGCAACTAGTGAGAACAAGCAGTGAATCCTTGTCCTACCTCCTAGTCTCTGTGGCTGTGGAGATGATGGAATTCATTCAGAGTAACTTGCATCATTGTAAACATGCCAGTACTTTGTTGTGTGCCTGCCTTAGCAGGATACATACATAGCCTTCATCCAAGAACCTTGGATAGTAAAGTTTATGGTACAAGGCCTGGGATTCCCTGGGGCTCACTTCTATATGTGAGCAGCCACAGACCAGTGTTGGCTGGTCACTAGAGGGCGCTATGGCACCACCCCACCACTATCTTTTGGGACAATGTAAAATATAAAATAAAAATAACAAAATAAAATGTTTAGTAGAAATATCAATACATGTTTTAGATGTTTAAGATAAATCTTTTACAGTTATTAATGTATAAACGTTCACTTTACTCATGAACGTTGTCATGTTTAGTCACTTCCGGTTCACGCCAGGGTGCAGAAATCGTTACCACTGAAGCCTATTGTTAACTCCTGGTCATGCACAGTAGGTCCTCAAAGCAAAAGAATAGGGATGCTCTGGGCGCACTTGACCTGATTTGCATACTTGTAGTGGGTCGACGTCATGTTCAGTGCGGTAGGATGAAGCAAACCATTAAACAAATGGAGAAGCTAAACAACTAAGCTAAGACTCTTAAACACAACCTTTTTGGCCACCATGTTCACCACCCATCTTGAAAAGTTTTCCCCCTCCCAAATACTAATGTGCCACAAACATGAAGTTAATATCACCAACTATTCCCATTTTATTTGTTTCCACATAAATGGGCCACCCTGTACTATTGTTCCTAAAAAAAAAGCAAATAAATCAGTTAAATAACTAATACAAGTCTATAATACATACTCTCAAATCTCAGACTATACAATAAACTGGAACAAATCTACCACATTAACAATAAATAAAGATAAACATTTTCACACATCACAGATTCCATCCACCAAAAAGATAACATACCTAGGGACACAATTCTTCCCCAAGCTGTCAGAATTGACCCACCTCATTTTTACCCCTCAACTGAAAACAATTAAAAAATGACTTCAAACAATGGATGACAATACCCCTTTCAATTACAGGATACATTGTGAACATGGCACAAGGAATAATACGGAAAATGATTGAGTGCTTAAAGAAGAAAACTGACAGTGAATTTGATTTTAAATTACAAATTAAGGTCTCTAACAATTTGGAAAGACTCAACGATACCTTCCCATATWGTAAATGACTAAAGAAATTGCAGGAAATCTGATTGTATAATGTTTTACTTTGCGAGAGTGAGAGGAAATCTGATTTTGATATAGTTGGCTGTGAGAGTGAGACAATGAGATTAGCAATCTGTTTGTTTGATGTGTAACATTAGTCTCGTTCATGAAACTCAATGCCTTGTTGCTGTCAGTATGATTGCCATCCACTGCTCCCCGGAGAAATTAGGTCCAGGAGAGGTTTAAAGGGGACATACTGTATCATGCTAAATCTACTTTCTTAGCTGTTAGATACATTTTGTTGTGGACTTGGAGTCTTTAGGAGGTGGAAAAGTTCAATTTAGTTTCTTCTGGTGCTGCAAAGATATCTTTATATTCTGTCTGGGTCAGATTTTTCAGCCCGTTTACTATTCTATTATGTTTTCTGAACAAATACGTCAAGTTATTTGTGATGGAACTGCAAAATAAGGTCTGGTCTCCAGGTCCTCTCTGTGCTGTTCGTCTCCTGGAAGATCAAATGCAAATTACTCACCTGCCTGCTCCACAAAATATCATACTCACCTCCTGCTACTTCCTTTACAGCCTGGACCCAATCATCTCCACTGCACCTGCAAATWAACTCACATTCCTTTGTATTCTGCCTCCTGAAGTTCTGTTCGTTTTGGTTCTACTCTGCTTAGACTTCTTGTACTTGWAATATACTTAAGTGATTTTTTTTGAGGATTTGCAATTTTAGCAAAAGTATTAAAAAAAGGTAAAAATTATACTTTTACTTCTTTACTTCAATATACAGATTAGAGCTCATCATAAAAAGTTTATGCACTCTAAAAAAATGAAGTGTTGAATTTACTTACTATGTACATACTAAACTGAGTAACTTGAAAACAATTTACTCAGCTCTGTTTAATGGAACCAATTTGGGTGAGTAAATTCAACACTTCATTTCTGAGAGTGTGTGTAAAAGTACTTTGTCTTTTACTTATCGGATTATTGTGAGCAGTTTTATGACTTTTTACTTAAGTGCTTTTATTATCAGTGAAATTATTTTTTACCAAAGTAATTTTCTGTTAATGTATTTTTACTTTTACTTGCCATAGTTGTTTCTTTTAAGTACTTCATTCCTAGGCTTTTTGTTTAAAAGAAGGCATCATTTTCATCATGTTTTCTAGATTGAAGCACCACCACTGTAAAAGATACAGCCACTGATTTGCCTCATAAGGATGTAAAAATAAACAGCAAACATAACAAAAGAGTTGTTTTAGTCTAACCTAAGGGTGCTCACAGCTGAGACGTTTTGATCCCTTGTTGGTCCGGAGCTTTTATGCAGGTGTGAATACATTCATGCAAACCCTGGTGTGGATCAAGCAACCGGATCAAGACCCATTTTTGATGTGGTCTCGTCTCGGCAGTGGCGCCTGCAGAATTTTTTTTTCAGGGGGGCCATGATTTGGGGG
>NW_013952578.1:117808-119882 GCF_001266775.1 Austrofundulus limnaeus | reverse complement strand
CCACCCCCCCACTCACTCACCCATTATTGGTGCCCCAGGGTCTCGGTCCACTCCCACACAAACTGGTGTGGTTCACTTCCGGTCTGACTACAGACCAGCCTCGAACCGAACCAACTACAGGAAACGTGTCTTTTTGGACTTCACAAGTCACCATTGCTAAGCAACATGGTAACAATTAGCTCTTCAGTCTTGCTTACACTAACACTGTGCTACAAGCAGTGTGCTGTTGTGGGTCAGGGCACACAAAGCAACTCGCCTCCTTTGAGTAGCAGCATGCGTTTGTTGACTCCGTCCAAAAATMAGTGTATTGTAAAACCATCACTGAATGAGCTGCTCTTGAAATTCTAAATGATATTGCAGTTGTATTAACAGCATCATCTTTCTTTTTGTAATGTGCTCTGTCCTGCCCCCATCAGTTCTGTCCAATGGAAGCAATGACATCCATGTGACCTTGTTTGTTCATTATAGATCGATTGCAAAAAAGCACATTATGAATGCTAGCCGTAACAAAAAAATAACGTCTGCTTTTAAACTGGACCAAATAGACAAAAGGACATTCCTGGTGTGAATACACCCTAAAGCTCATATAGAACACCGACACCAAAATCCTATATATCTTGATCTCAAATTTGTAGCTTTAATCACATAGGACGTATTGTTGGGAATTTGCTGCAAGCCAGGAAACGTTATCTCATGACTGTGAGGAGAGTCTTTCTTAGAAATCATATGAGTCAGCTGCAGGCTCATAAACAACTCCCCAAACAGCTTTTAAAAATTCATTTTTAATTTTTTTTCTTATAACATTTTTTTGGTCCCACTTTCCCCTTAATAAGCACACGACTCATTTAAAAATAAAAATTGTTTAACTAGAAAACGATTCAACATCGTCATCTTGAGTTCAGTAACATCCTGCATTCACACCAAAAGCTACAGTGCATCTTTGTTTATGGCTTTCAAGAAAACTTTGCACTGCTTCATGGTGAACATGCTTTTCATATTATAACATCATGTGAAACATAGCATGCTAATTTGTCTCTGCATGCACAACTTTCAACTTTTTTGTATTACACAATGCATAAATATTGCCATGGATACTTTGCACAGAGAGATACAGACTGCTGTCAGTGTGTGAAATTATAATAAAGCGCCTGCTTATCACATGTAATTGGTGATAAATCACTACAGTGGAATGTTAGAGAAACTTGGACATGCTTCTGGTCCGCAAAGCATCAACCCTTGAAATGTTGTGTGTTGTTTGTTCTCAGTTAATTTTCCAGTCAAATTTAATTCAACCAGTCTATTTTTTGGTTATACACACAAAACATAAAAAATTAGGACTGGATAATTAAGTGCATTTGCAATATGATTGTAATTTGACACATTTTCTTAATCCCATGGTCATGCAATTTTCTCCAGCCGTTCGGATGGCAGTAATATGCTTAAAGTTGGTTTGCCAACACATGGAAAGGAAGATAAGAGTTTTACGTAGGGTGGGCTGATTTATTTGTGTTAGGCAGAAGCACTTTTCTACCCAGTGGACAATGCAGCATTCAAAACCATGAAAACAATGAAACCCTGGATACTTTGTTGTCTGGGAATATCTGGTTTTGAGAAAGGTGACTCTGTGCAGTCACAGGCATTCTGTCAAACAAGTTGGGCTAAAATTTAAACAACTCAGGGAAACATAACTAACTTGTATCAGCACCTAAAGAAACCACCACAGTATCAGGTTTTCAGAATTGCCAAATGTGAGCAACTGAGAGCAAACAGACTCGGGGAGGCAACGTTCAAAAGTAAGTTTATTTTCAATGTAACAAATCAACTCACTTTTTTAAACAAACCCCTTGATATTGTCACTACCTACAAATATCTTGGAATTACTTTGGATTCTCATTTGACTTATCGTGATCATGTACAAGTCTTAACCACTAAGTTGAAACAGAAATTATACGTTTATTCAAAAATTTGATCCAATCTGACATCTTCTGTTTCAAATATCTATCTTCTGTTTACCTGTTTGGTCTCTTACCACAAATGAAATCTTAGAACCCATAGTTAGGCTCTACAACAGGGC
>NW_013952578.1:114138-116326 GCF_001266775.1 Austrofundulus limnaeus | reverse complement strand
CGTGGTAGCAACATGCTATGTGTTTACATCCATCGCTGCCATGTTTGTAATGACTTATCATGAGAACAAACGTATTCATGCGTGACTTTAGTAGCATTTCTTACTTAATGGAAACACAGCAGTTGTGAAACTGTGTTTTTTTAACATTAACAGAATATCGACAAAGTTTTGCGCACATTTGRAATGGAAACACAYCTACTGATGTGTAGGGTCTTAGGAAATAGATCAAGCAAGATACAGAATAAATCAATTTACCCCAGGATAATGTGGTTGTCGTGACCAGAATGTGCAGCCAAGTTTTAGTTAAAAACAAGATGTATTCTTGTCCTATTTGGCTGGAAGCACACAAATATTTGGCCTATAAGTTCTCAGGCCCTTCTATTCTCGGCATTCAGTTTTGCTTTGTTCTTTGTATGGTGAAGGCTGTGACTGAAACCAGACCAATAAACTTCCCTCTGCTGTTACAAGTCTTGACTACGAGTTTTTTGATTAAAGAAAGAGAAAAAGCCTCAACAGAGGCACCAGGCATTTCCAGGTTCCCGAGGCGTTCGGTTTTGACGTGTCGGGTTTTTAGGTCTGTGGTTAATAGGGATCAGGGCTGATGGTTAATTTTAGCTACTAGGGTCAGGATGTCCAGAGTGAATAAAGGTAGTTTTAGGGTTTGGGATGGTTAGTTTTTATGCATTTTCTACACTTTCCGAAATTTTAACAACTGACACGAGGGGGGTAACCGACGCGTCAAAATAAGACGCAGAGGGAACCTGACCAATCATCAACATGTGACGACTTGGGAGTGAGAAAGGATTGCTTAATCAAATGTTGTCTAACACGCTGGTGTTAGGAGGTGTAAGTGTTCAATAAGTTTCCAGCATGCTGATTTATGATGGCAAGTCAGTAATTTTGCACTTACACAAAATTTTCAGCTTAAACTGACATGCAAATGTTTTACATAAGAAGTTCTGCAAAAATCCAAACAAGTTACTGTATTGTAAGCTTGTGTGAGTTTATAATCATTTTATTCAAGTCGTCAGTAACACAGTATGTACTCCTCTAAAAGAGTGTGTGTTTGACAAATTTTGTGGGAAAAAGATGTCTAAAACCTTGTAGGGTGACAGGGCCTTATAGTTCTGCAATTTTTCTGAAAGTAAAATAAAATAAACATTTTCCTGTTTTTATTTAGCTTAACCCCAAATGACCAGTATGTGAACAATCTTTCATTTGACTCTGTTTTTATACTGTTTTTACCACGTCYGATTTTACTGATAAGTACTTTATTCAGTTTTTATGAATCAGATTCATTTAAACCAAAGTGTGAGATATTAAGATTCAGGGAACTCTTTTCATTAGCATGGATACTCACTGAAGAAGAAACGAGCTTTGTCTTTCTGGCAAATAGAAAAATCAAATGTCATTCAATAATGAATAAAAATATTAAAAATGATCACATAAAAGACAAAGGTAATAAAGGTTTGAAGAATAGCTTTGAGGTGAAAATGAAGTTTTTAGAATCAACGAAATGTATATTTTCCACAAAGGAAATATTTTTGTCTTCTATTAGTTAATTGACAAGTGATCCACAGAACCTACAAAGTTTTGGCAATTTAGATAGAAACCCCAAACTGCTCTGATACCATCACTGTTTGTGAGAGACACTGAGGTGGGGAGGCTCAGCTGCTGGACCCCTGTTGGCTGCAGGCCACGCCGAGTCAGAGAGTTTGGCAAAAAGCAGGTTCCGACAGGGCAGCGTGGCTTCCCATCATAAACAGCCTTTTTCAGATCCCCGTCAGGGGTCTGAAACATCCGGTGACATGAGGCACCGGATGTTAATTCTTTTCTTTTTTTATATAATTAATTACAAAAGAAAAAAACAGATTGTTGTGTCAGTTTGAGCTGCATGCCAAGGACAGATTAGACCAGAGTTTGTCTCTGAGAAAGTTTTTTCAGAACAGAGTCTAGTAAAGAGAAATCATGACCTGTAGTGTCAAGAGATAATGTTAGAAGAGAAGTCCTTTATGTTACAAGTAACTCAGTAAATTTCACTAAAAATACATTTTTAACTATTTAATTTTTACTTTTATTTGAGCAGATTTTTACAGAGGTAATTATGACCCCAAGTGGGAGTCATATTGTTTTTGTGTTTTTTTTTTCCAGTGATTTTTGGTCAACCGTAACACAAAAACGGCTGCAC
>NW_013952578.1:110084-113569 GCF_001266775.1 Austrofundulus limnaeus | reverse complement strand
CTATTAAACATAGGAGTTTCAGATTTCTTTTGTTCTTTAGCTCAGATGAGGGGCTATCCATTAGGTCAACCAATGCCCCCCCCACCACACACACACACACATACACAAACAAAAAAGACCCCCACCCAAACCACAACAATTTTGGGATGCACCTAGTAGCATGACATTTATTAGGAATAAAGTCTTCTGAGTTCTGGTGTATTTGTGCGTGCGGGGGTCATTYTGTTTCCACTATGTAGTTTTACTTGCACTTGAGTAAAATTCTAGCCTAATTGTACTTTTACTTGAGTATGCTATTTTAGTACTTTTTCCACCTTTGATTTTACATACTGGCTGTGTCTCAGTTTATGGGTTTCAGCCCTCGTAGACCAGTCTACAAACGGCTGTAGGCCGACGGTGTAGGCTGCATAAACGGATGTGAAATGAGACAGAGTAGTCTATGGATGTATGTTTGTGTGACCAAACAGTGCCCCGTTACAATGGTGCTACATGTCTTCAGTTGCGCAACTTCACAAAATTCAGTATTATTAAAACAATGTTACATTAAACTAAATAAAAAAGCATTAAAGGGGCAATATCATAAAGTAACTGTGTCACCTTCATTTGTTATTAAAATGTTTATATGTTTAAATAGAAAATAAACTTGACTTCGCTTCATATGTGTTTCTAAACCCCTTAAAATTGGCCTCTGTCTTCTTATGAACCCCCTTCTGCTTCTGTCCCACCCATTTCAGCACAGGCCAGCTGTGTGTATGTGCTCTGTGATGAGGATGTGCTCCTGCGAAGCAGGAGGAAAGGTGAGCGGAAAAAGTTCAAGACTTATTTCTAGCGGCAGAACAGTTTGGAAGATGGCTGTTTAATGTGTGCTTTAATTTTGCTGGGTCATTGCCATCAAAAATGAAATCAAAATTAAATAAAAATAAAATTAGTCGACACATCTCTGTCCTCCATGACTGTGAAGCAGCAGAACTGTCCTGTGAAGAAGTGGGCGGAGTCTCTGCTTGGGTTAAGAGGAAACGAGCTGGGCTCAGGTTGGGGTGGGCTGGAGTCCGACTTGTGATATCATAGGCCACGGGATTTGTAGACTTGACATTAATATACATCAAAAATACATTTACTTAGAGTAAATATTCCCCTGGGTGCATTTTTTTGTTTTTTTTTTTTTTTTTTTTTATGAAGTGCATACCCAAAGTTGAGTAAAAAAACTTTAAATAGTGAATTTTGCATGTTAGGTCCCCTTTAAGAAAAAGTGCCGCAAACAAATGATTAATTAACATCTAAACATAAAAGTTTGTTGTTAAATTTTGTACAGGAAATTATTCTCACAATAAGCTGTATAGTAGTGATTTATTTGATTCTGTAAATAAGTAATCTCAACTAAATTCACTGAGTACGCTCATCTTATTGTGTTTGTCCATTCATTTTTGTCGTGAGATATCTACCGAAAATAAGAAGATCCCATGGTAAATAATTTCCTCAGAACTTTTAAGTTCTGAGAGTGTAGTTGAATCCTCATAACTGAGTGATTTCTTACATTTGGTGGCACGTACGTCACTACAATATAAAACTCAAAAAAGTTGATTTTACATGATATTGCCCCTTTAATAATTTGGGTTTAGCTCCAGTTTCAGTACTTGTAATAGCATTGTATTCATTTATAATTACTCACTGTCACTCTGCTTCTGCCCAAGGACAAGAGATAAAAATTAGCTTGTAGCTATTTCTGGTCCAACCCATTCTCCCTCCCGAGTCGTCACATATTGACACTTTTCCAAAGTTCCTTCTGCGTCCAATTTTGACGTGTCGAGTACTCCCTTTGCATCATTTTTTGACGAGATGGCCAGAATCTGTTGTCATAATTTCTGAAAGTGTAGAAAATGCACAAAAACTACCGTTCCAGGGRGGCACGGTGGCTCAGTTGGTAGAGCTGATGCCTCTCAGCAAGAAGGTCACCGGTTCAAATCCCGGTCCGGGGACCTTTCTGGGTAGAGTTTGCGTGTTCTCTCCGTGCATATGTGGGTTCTGTCCGGGTACTCCGGCTTCCTCCCACAGACCAAAAACATGACTGTTAGGTTAATTGATAACTCTAAATTGTCCCTAGGTGTGAGTGAGAGAGTGAGTGGTTGTGTGGCCCTGTGATGGACTTGAGACCTGTCCAGGGTGTAACCCCGCCCCTCGCA
Organism: Austrofundulus limnaeus; assembly: GCF_001266775.1. NCBI lineage: Eukaryota > Metazoa > Chordata > Actinopteri > Cyprinodontiformes > Rivulidae > Austrofundulus > Austrofundulus limnaeus. The sequence continues at coordinate 111,389 of NW_013952578.1, read as the reverse complement.
CTGTGACTGCTGGATATGGGCACCAGTGACCCACGCGACCCGAAAAGGAAAAAGCGTGTACAGAAAATGGATGGATGGATGGACTACCGTTCCAAAGCCTAAAATTACCTTTATTCACTTTAGACATCCTGTCCCTGACCCTAGTACCTAAAATTAACCATTATTAGAAAATGTAGGAAATTCATGTCAACTACGTGTCCCAAAGCCTAAAATTACTTAATATTGGCTGAAGACATCCTATCCCTGACCCCAGTACCTAAACTTAACCATTTATCCTGATCCCTCATGTTAACCTCAGACCCCCGACCCAAAGACCCCTGYTGGRGCAACCCAGAAGAGCCGCGGGCGGCAAYGACTGACACGAGGGGGTCACCTGACGTGTCAAAATAAAACGCAGAGGGAACTTTGGAAAAGCATCAACATGTTGACGAGTCAGGAGTGAGAATGTGTTATCTGGTCAGTGCAATAAAAGTATTGTGTATGTCCCTGTTAAATATYCTAATAAATAAATAAAATATTAAAAATGTCTTGTCCTAATGTATTTGGGCAGCCAAAAAATGTGGAAGTAATGGAAATGATCCTTTCAGAAAATTAACAAGAATGTATATCTATAAGGTCCAAACTGAGGTGAGAAAACGTGATAAATAGCTGCAAATCGCACAGAAATTTGCACTGAGAGTAAATGTTTACACCAGAGTGAAAAAAGTCATCTGCTTGATTGCTGAGCTCTGAGCCTGATGACCCAGACACAAAACACTTGAGAGCATCAGGTTCATTTTAACACGAGGAAGTGCAGCGTACCTTAGATAAAACTCCACCTCCCCTAACACCCCTACCACAAACATATGCTCAGCCATCTGCACGCACACACATCACCCCCAACCATCTCTGCTTATTTCCTCTGTGGACTTTGTATCTCAAAGCTTCTGGATGGCAAGCCCTAACAGCCAACCTCCCCAATATCACCCTCTCCGCCCCCCCAGGCCCTGTTAGGCTGCACTCGGGGCACACATCGAAGCTTGAGCAACTGCAAAAAACTGGTCGTGACCCATATAAATAAGCATAYATACTAAATATTAAAGGCTAAAAGTAACCTAGTAGGTTTGGAAAATATATTTCTGAACAAATGTATGGGGTGACATTTGTAAAGTTACACAGTCAAAAATTACCACCAATATTTTTGTTTTATTTAGCTTTTTACAAGAAAAAAAGAACAGATTTATTTTTCAAAGTCAGTTTTTCACCATATGATTCATACATTTATAAATGTCATAGTTTATAAACTAAATCTTTAACTTACAAATT
>NW_013952578.1:104234-109819 GCF_001266775.1 Austrofundulus limnaeus | reverse complement strand
GTTAAATATTTAATTTATAAACTATGACATTTATAAATGTATGAATCATATGGTGAAAAACTGACTTTGAAAAATAAATCTGTTCTTTTTTTCTTACAAAAGGCTAAATAAAACAAAAATATTGGTGGTAATTTTTGACTGTGTTACTTTACAAACGGCACCCCATACGAATTTGTAGACAAATTAACAACTGGAAAAAAAACAAACAAGGTCGACACCATTTGAGACAAAGGTTCTATTCAGCTCACAGTCATGGGAGTACAGCCGGTTTTCGGAATGTGTTGGTGCACAAAAGGCAGCAGTTTTTTTTTAAATGAGGTCTTGAAGCCTTCTTTATATTAGTCACTTTATGCTGTGACATGTGATCTTTTTTGTTAGATCACTAACAAAAAGGATCGCATGTTAAAGCGTGCAGCATCACATGATGCTGAGGAAAAACTAAATTGTGATATGGTCGGGGCGGGACATCTAACAGAGACCCTCGAAGGGATATTARAAAACAGTTTATTTTTCTCTGAATAAAACCATATTTAGACAACTTTGTTAAAGCAGAGGGCATTTTTTTCTGAGGAAATGTATTCTCGAAAAATTTCTATCAGTATTGGTGTGAAAGGGGCAGTGTACTCCTGTGCAGAAAGAGAGCCTGCGTCTCTGTGGAAAGTTTCTGTTTCCTTCTCGCTGTGTGCTTAAATAAGGCGGTTTTTCAGATTAAACTGCCAGATTTACCACAAACAGCATCTGAAGGAGAGTGACATGCGTATCAAATTTACAACCACTGAAAGGAACCACATAAAGTTGTGCAATTTCAGGCATCATACATCATAGAAAACAATGCAAGCTGGGCTTTCTTTTTTCATTAAACTGTTTATTAAGAAAGGAGAAAACTGTCAAAAGAAGAACAGTGGGTTTCATTACAGTAATTTCACTGAATCATGTGAAAGCTGTGTAAACTTTAAAAAAACCTTTTATTTTTGGGTACGTTTATAAAGTCATATTATCATATTACTTCTGGCTTCACAAACTTGACCTCAACCTTTCTCTTCCTTTCCTCTAAAACTTCAAAAAGTCTGTCTAAGAAGCTTCTGAGCTTCAATGGTGGGATTTCCTGCCAGTCTGTTATCAGTTAAATCCTGAAACAAGGGCCTCTGCCCCTAGAATATTCTGCACTGGGGCCATCTGAGGGGGTTACTTTGAATGTTGCTGCTAATAACACAACACTTGCAGTTTTCTCCAAATTTATTGCACCAACATTTTCTCCATCCTTCAGGAACAACAACAAAAAAACAACTATGACGAAAACACAGGAGGTTAACAGCTACCATCCTTAGGTTTCTCCTCAAGCTCTGATGCACTTGTTACTCCACCAATGAAGTTATATTTTTGTTGATCGCAATATTCTATTAAAGAGGTTTGAACTTAAAATTATGTGTGGTTTTTATTTTTTCGGTTAAGGGTTGCGCCTCCTCATGATGTCTTCATGAAGATGATCCTTGCTCTGTGCAGAGGTCAGTGGTTGCATGACCCAGAGAACCTGTTCTCCCATGTTTGTTATGTTTTGTCTTCTTTGAAAGGGTGTTCTGAACTGTAATTTCATTGTGCTCTGTAAAATGACAATATAGGTCTAATATAATCTAATTAATCTAATCTAATTACAGCAGAGGAGCCCAAAGTGGTGCCCAATGGAATTAGGTTTAGTTCTAAGTTAAATTAGCGTAGATTTTATTTAGAGGTTTTAGGGAAAAGTTGCAGTGTTTGTGATGGTGGATATGTCAGTGTGTGGTTGAGGTTAATCCTCGTAGAAGACTAGGCTGCATTTAAGACTCATGAGGCCCAGGAGTCACTTTTCCCAGGTTCCTGTTCCTTTAGGTGGAAACCTGGAAAGGCAGATACGTTTCGTGCCCCTGGTTAAAAAAAAAACATTAACATCACTAGGTGGAACCAGTATGCCCAGGAAGCTCGAAGTGATTATCCAGTGATTCTCCCATCTAGTAGGTTTGAGGTGTTTCTCCCAAGTCCCTGCAGAGCACTTCCTGGGTCTCTGGAGGTCCCTATGCTGGTGGTTATTGGTGACGTTCTCTGGTTGTTCAAGTTGAAGGCAGGCAAAGAAATCTTTTTTGCTCGGGATAGCTCTTAAAAGATCAAAAAGAAAAATCAGTAGGTTCTCTGGATGGGTTCTTCTTTAGTGAAATGTTTCGTCTCTCCTCCAAGAGACTTCTTCAGTCTGATGAGTTTCAGGTGAACTCAGCCTTATAAYCACTGCCTCCACATGGTGGAAAAACAGGTTAGTCACGTGCAAAAGAGGACCATCACCTAACAATAGGCTTGATTAGCTCTATTGTTCATAGAGGGTCATGTGCCCCATCACCTYACTTATTGGTTTGGATGCTGTGGTTCTTAGGTGTCGTGTCATGCGTATGTAGTAAATGCAGGCGGGGCTCAAAGTCCCCTTGTTTTTGTCTCTCTTTCCCTCTTTGTGTTAGTTGTCTTTGGGGCCCTGATTCACACCTTTTGCTCACAGGGGGTGGAGTCATACTTGCAATCACAGCATTGAAGGAGGAGGACAACTGGACCAAACCAATAAGTCAGGTGATGGTCTTGCGACCTGTCCAGGGTGTACCCCGCCCCTCGCACTGTGACTGCTGGATATGGGCACCAGTGACCCACGCAACCCTGAAAAGGAAGAAGCGTGTGCAGAAAATGGATGGATGGATGGATGGATGGTGTACATGACCCTCTATGAACAATAGAGCTAATCAAGCCTATTGTTAAGCGATGGCCCTCTTTTGCATGTGACTGACCTGTTTGTCCATGTGGAGGCAGTGTTTATAAGGCTGAGTCCACCTGAAACTCATCAGATTGAAGACYTTTCTTGGAGAAGAAGAAACTATCAAGAGGACCTTCTTATTTTTTCCTTTGGATTTTTTTTCTACCTGGGTATACCTGGGACAGGCATCAGGACGCACTTAAAATAACTTTTTTGATTTGAATGTTGCTCCTTCTGGTTAAGTCTGGATGTGCTGTTTCGGAGTCCTCCCTTTCCCACCCCAGGTCCAGTTGTTGGTGTGTCAAATTTTCTGAGGGACTAGTCTAATTGTACCAGTACTGCTTATTGTGGAGCTGTGTTCTGTGGGTGACCCGTAATGATTTGTGGAAATCAGGGGTCAGGTTAGGGCGGCGTCACACTACAAGCAAATCAGGCCMATTTTTGCCCTTCCGACAATCTGAAGGAAGTCCAGATTATGGTGATGGCTTTAAAGATAATCATAGCAGATATTCCCAGGTGAGTTAAGAGTGATCTGGTCGGCTCAAGGACGTCGGGACCGCTCCGACCTCAAATCGGGGATATTCAACGTTTGATTTTTTGGCCCGATTTCACAGTGTGTGGCGTTCACCCGAGCTCTCAGCCTGTTGACTGAGACATGTAGCCAATCAGAAAGTGAGGTGACYTAAACACGGAGGGGATTCCAAAATACAGAAGACAAAAAAACTGTCATGACTCASCAGAAAGTCTGCTGGATGTTAAAAGTCCTGTGGAATTGTTTTTTCTCTGGTAAAAATAGTCCACAAACGATCAACATTGTTTCTTCCTCAGACATCTATCTGAATTCTGGCGCGATTTCAGGAAGTCTCGCGTGATTTAATGTCAGACATCTGAATCATGAATGAAATATCTTTTGGTGTGTGGTGTGTTGTCTCTAGCTGTGTGGCTGTACACCACACACTGTAGGACCAAACCTGGTAGATCCATGATTTTTTATCCTCATGTGTGGGCTCTCTCAGTCGTTGAAAATCGGCTGATGGTTTTAAAATCTTGTAGTGTGACTCAAACCTTAGGGGAGTATTTACTCAGAGGGTCCCACCTGCCGCCCGATTGCACTGCAGAGTTGGTAAATACCCTAGGAAGTGCACGCTCACTCAAGATCAGGTCCAGTCCTGGGCCACTGGGTCCTATCTTTATGGTGCATGGTGGAGTCAGCTGTTCCAGTTGGAGACAGCCTGTTGATTTGCATGTGCTTTAAGATGTAATGGATAATGGCTGGCATGTTCTGGTGAGTGTAGGCATACTGTTTGAGTGGAACTCAGCCATATACTAGTCAAAATTAATTCTATAAACAGTCATTTACCAGTTACAGAAATAACTGGTAAATGAATGAAAGTCAATGCATTAGGACAGTGGTGGGCAGTGCTAATCCAAAAATTAGCTCCTCAATTTCAAAAGCACTTATAAAAATAATGTCCATAATTTCAAACATYCTTATATCATAGCAAAATTAGTGGAAGCTAATTTCAAAACGCAAGTTCAATTGGACATTTGCTAGCTGGCAACAATTCCTGTACAATACATGTACAACACTGCAAACTAGCTGTGTGTGAATCCTTATATAGCTTAATTTTACAACCACTGATTGCTGGGGATCTGATTTCATGAAACAGAACTTTGGCTCGTGGTGTAAGAATTAAAAAGTTGTTGAGGATTGCTAGTTCGGCTGCTTCTTTGTCTTTTTCTTTTGTTTGTTGTAGATTTTTCATTAAAGAAGCATCAATAAAGTAATTTAAAACTGTTTGTTGGAAAACTGAAGCGATGCATTCTGGGTACAAGACAAATTTGATTTGTGACGGAAACGAAAGCCCGGAGTACAGTAAACTATCTTCTCTTCAAAATAAGAGCATGGACTTTAAAGTTTTTCATGTAGTTGCTCCAGTTGACCACTAGATGTCAGTCTAACCTCGTTGGCCGATTGCTTTGACCCATTTAGTCAAGTATCGAGCTCCAGCATTTAAACTTCATTTTTTTAAAAAGGAGCTTGGATTGTAAAGTAAAATAAATCAATACATACAAAATTTTAATAAGGATTACAAACAACTGTTTTTGCTGGGGAAGGGTGTACTAAACATTGCCTACCTGCTACATAAGCAGACACAAAGCATTGTGGGAAATGAAAACCGTGGCCAAAAGCAACAGTCAGCAAGGATGTATATGTTTCCAATAAGTGTGTTTATCTGGGAGGGGTGCTGTTGGACAGATCACATGTGTTGTGATTCATTGACAACCATGACAACCAACCATTAATTTTAGAAAGCTCAAATCAGCTTATGAATTATAAAAATTAACAAGGCCCCTAAAGCGCAAATGAAATGTTCAGGTCCACAGTTAGCAGATTTGCGCTTTAGTGTGCTGGTGCCCATCACTGCATTAGGATAGAAGAAGAAACACGGGCTTGTGTGTGTCGAATTATAGAGAACTAACTAAACATTTAAGAAATTTTAAAGCATAAATGGTAGGTAAAGGAGAGAGCTGGGGGTGGGGGGGGGTGGTGTCTGCAGCAGAGGGGAGATGAGGAAGTTTGTATATATTATAGTTTATCTTGTGGCACAATTTCAAATGCTTAAAATTCCCAAAATCACAGATCAGCTCCTTCTAATCATCTCCATAGTTTTCTATAAACATAAAAAAGTTACTATTTTAACCAAAGCAGATCCATGAGCTCGATGGGATTTGCCTGCTAAAATTAAAGGTTAATAAATAAATATTTTATCTACCAGATATTGAATTACAGCAACATATAATTGCTCCAATTCAGAAG
>NW_013952578.1:102561-104224 GCF_001266775.1 Austrofundulus limnaeus | reverse complement strand
TTATACAACAAAATGTAAAAAAAAAAAACAAAGTGATTGAATTTTTGAATGAAAAGTGTACAGAAAGAAGAAAGAAAATCTCATATCTGCCCATTTAAAAAAACAACTTCAAACAAACATTTATCAATCCTCACAGTTATGAAAACAACTAACATGAAAATAAAATTTTATGGATTTTTTCCAACATTCAAAAAGACTTTTATATTGCTGGTTTGCTTTATATTTGATAAAGAGAATAACCCTATCTTGCAGCAACAATGAAGATGTTAGAAAACATACAGTTTGTAAAAGTACAGTTTGGTATAATTTGTGGCAGCTGATTTTATTAGAAATAACATCTTTAATAACACCAGTAACATCTGTCTGGCTGGACATCACTAAATAAAAAATACATATTTGTAGAACGTTTTTTAGCATTATTCAATGGTAATAAAACAAAAACAGGGACAAAAACGATCACTTCAACAATTTTATTTACATTGACACTTGTAATAGTAGCATATCCAATATACATAACTTTAAAGCTTTTAATAAATATGCAAGGAAATGTAGAAGTGGAAAAGTGATGGAAGTAATAACTTGAAAAATTATCTTCAACAATAAACAAACTTGTACTTTATAGATTTAACATTTGATATAAATAACTTGAAATGAACATTAGATCTGATCATGAGGAACATTTAGCTTTGAAAGTGAGTTAATTGGTATAAATGAAAAAAAGAAAGAAAATGGGCTAAAATAAAAATGTTGGTCAAGGTAAAGTTTTTATTTTATGGTGACCAAAGCAGATTCACCAGCTGAATCTACAGAATGAAATCTGTGCACACATAAGAAAATATAGCGCGTCAAAACTCTGCATTAAAGTACCAATTCTTCATTCAGATAAACATCTTGGAAAGCACTGATGATACTTTACAATATACACACGTATTTATAATTACAAGAACAAGAGCAGTAAGACCGGGGGTTTCAGTAGACTAAGTGACTCCATGAATCTTTAGTGGCACCTCTGAATTAAATGTCTTTAAACTACATGCAGTCATACACATGAAAGTGGATGCTCTCCCATTCATACACACACACATGCACACAGTACACACATTCAGCTGATTAAAAACAAACAGGACACTTTTGTTGTACTGCTGAGAACAACATCCACCGGTGGGAAGATTACAAAGGTCTGGACTCATACAGACTACTGGCTAAGAGGTGCTGAAGATCCCAGGTCTGACAGTGGAAACTACTGGATGTAAAAAATAAGAAAGAGGGACCARAAGGAAACCAGTTACTGGCCTGAGAACAACGAGACACTCTGAGATCTGTTCCAGATCTGACCCTCTCTTTTCCTCTGGCCCTGTCACCTCAGGGAATGATGCAATCTACTTAATGGCATATCACATTAAAAGGGATCCCTGATTAGTTGTAACATTAGACTTTATTTGATAAACATATATTTTAGTTGCAAAATAAAGACTGTAAAAATACTGTAGGATGTTCAGTTTTTATAATTTTTAAACTAAAAGTTAAAAAATATACTGTATTACTCGGATGGAGCCATTTTATTTACACGCAAAGCATTCTGGGTAAATGATGACGTGGATAGGTGCGAGGCTGCTAGCGAGCTATATCCACCCTGAAGGTTAATCTTGGACAATATCTGATG
>NW_013952578.1:98856-101841 GCF_001266775.1 Austrofundulus limnaeus | reverse complement strand
CTCAGCCTGTAACTGAAAATGTGGATGGAGGACCTCAGTTTAGCTTTTTTGTCATGCTAGCACTGAACTAATACATATAAGGCAATATAGCGTCATCGCTAGCGCTAAAGCTAACAGGCTAAGCTGAGGTCCTTCTAGCAGCGCTGTTGTCCTCCATATTTTCAGTTACAGGCTGAGTGTTAAAATTTATTTTTAAAAATTTACAAAACTAAACAGCCTACAGTATTTTTACAGTCTTTATTTTACATTTGAAATATATGTTTATCAAATAAAGTCTAATGTTACAACTAATCGGGGATCCCTTTAAAATCGTCTCGACTCAACCCATGATATATTGTGCACATTAAATAACTACGCTGCTAGCACAGAGTGAAACCATGTCAGCTGTCTTGTTGGTACAAAAAAACCTGTTTTCTAATCCTTCACAAAGGGACAAAAGAACAAGCAGCGAAAATATTTTGGGGGAAATGGCAGTATTCTAGCAAATAAATGTAAACAAATAAACAGTAGATGCTGCTGGAAGCAGCAGTAACATCTTTACACAACATCAGTGCAGAAATGACCTTGTGGAGCACAGAAAAGATGATTATTAAGATCATTAAAATACAATGAACCAGCACAGTAAATCCCATAAAATATACATTTTACTGTATATACAGTATCTGTGCTCTGTGGATGCAGCTGTATGTATTCATGCTGTATTTGTTTATAAGGTCTGGAAAGGTATTTGACCTTAGTGACATCTAAAAAGAAATGAGTTGATAAACTTAAAAACTTATCACTGATCATGCTAAAAGCTTGTGCATTTGTGTCTCATATCACAGTGTAAATTGGCCCCCAGGTGTTTCTTCTTCACATAGCATCAAAAGCATCTTCAATACTGACAATAAAAGTAAAAAAATAAAATTAAAAAACAGTTTGAATTACACAGTGTGAGGAATGAAGTGGAGTGAAGTTCAAGCGGCTTAAGTGCTTTTAAAACATCCCTGAACAATCCAGCCAATCTGAAAATCCAACTTAAATTCTCCAAGACAAAAAAAAAAAAAAAAAAGATGATGATGGCCATGAGGTAAGAAAAAAAAGTTAAAAGGTAATTTTATTCAGTTAACACGAATTAAATTTCTAAATTAAAATTATGATGTGAAGAAAAACAATGTTGGGAATTAATTGGAAATGCTAAGATTAATATGGAAGAGGATTAGGGCCACACCGACTTTAATCTCAGAATTCTGAGATTAAAGTCAGAATTCTTTTTTTGTATTTTTTCAGTGGCCGTAATCCTCTTCCGTAGATTAAAGATGAAATGTTGAGATTAAATTCAAATGTTTTTAATTAAAGTTTAACCCTTGAGAATAATGCTGAAAGTTGAAATTAAAGGTTTGATGTTCAGAATGAAGTCAAGCTGTTGACATTAAATGTTGGGAAAAGTCCTAATATTTCAAGAATAAAATCAAAGTGATGCAATCACAAATCAAAGCTGCATTGGTGCGAAATTAAATACATGTTGTAAAACAAGATCTAATATTAAATATTGAATTAAAATGTTTATAGCATGTTCAGTTGGACAGTCTGGAGCTGCATACAACCTGTTTCTAATATTTAGTGAAGTTGAGTTTACCAGAGAACAGGAACAAAAGTATTTATTCTATATAATCTAAAAAAATCATGTGTATTTGACTTCTTTTTTTTTTTTTGAAGTGTGCTTTATAAAATAGTATTTCAACTTAATTTTCAACATTTCAACTTTATTCTTAATACAACTTTACTTCTATCTCAAAGCTGTGAAAATAAATGAAATTTTTCTCATTTATTTTTCTTGAGTGACCCTAATATACTGGGCTGATGTAGAAAAACAACAAGAAAAGAACTAAATGGGGAAAATGAAAAAAGAATACTCGAGATAATTTTTACACAAGGGCTACACCAACAAAAACAATGAAACCACTTTTTATGAAATGTACAGGAACCAGACAAAACAAGTAAGAGTATATAAAGTACTTTGTGACAGTTTTGAGTAACAGTTGCTCTGTCTGATTGGGCGAGCAGCAGTTCAAAGTGTCCTCCCAACAACCGGGATTCATTGTTTTCTGTAAAACAGACTGCAGTCACACGTGACAAGTGTTGCTGGTCCTGGGAGAGTGGTCAAATGCAGTGTTTGGATTCGTTGTGTCAGTACTAGGGTTGCCACCTGTCCCGTAAAATACACAACCATCCTTTATTTGGCAAAGAAATATACGGTTTGTTCCATATTTCCATAATGTCCAATAAACATGTCCCATCCACAAACATCAAGTTAAAAAGCCCCTCCTCTCCTCCTCTGTGTGTCTGCGCTAAGTGTGTGTCTGCTCTCACAGTGTGACACACACGCACACCTGRGCAGCAAACAGTACTTGCACCTTACAAAAATGTCCACTACACTCAATCCTGCACCATGTCGTCCAGCACAAACACATGCAGACGTGAGGAGGAAGAGGAGCGCCTTTGGCTGGACGGCTCCAGTGGACAGGATTACAAGACAAACTGTTGGTTTTTACCCTGAAAACATCACTGTACACAAAAGAACTTGGTTACAAAAACAAAACCACAAGAGAGCCAGGGGGAAGGGAATAATATACATAAAAATAAGTATTAAAGAATAATGAAATAAGTTATTTTTGTGCCTTTTGATTATTAGAGAAATGAACTGAGTGCATTTACTGTCTGTCTATAAGGAAGATGACAAAATTTGTTTTGTTTTCTTTAAATGTAATGTGTGTAAGTGAAATTTGACCTGGATGATTAGCAAATCAACAGAATAGAAAAAAGGAGAATTCTTTTGATCTTTTTTAAGCTTTGATGGAAACCAAATAGAACATTTCCAGTTTAACTGAAAGCTAGGAGATAATTTTGAGTAAACTTTTAATCACAAAATGTTGCTAAAACATGATTGGACTGATGACAGAGCCAGAACAGATGAGTGGCAGAGAGATCAGTACAGCTTATGTT
>NW_013952578.1:94632-97975 GCF_001266775.1 Austrofundulus limnaeus | reverse complement strand
CCCGTTACTAGCGTGGTGTACCTAATAAAGTGGCCGGTGAGTGTATATATATATATGTAAACTTTTCCTATGTATGAGTTTGAAGGACACTTATTTCTCTTTACTGGTGAGAGTAAGACTATTTGGCATAAGTTAGGCATTGTTCCAGATCACAGAGGAGAGCAACACTGCAGACGTGTAAAACCACAGAAGACCCAAACATCAGACTTACAGTTCTTCAGACATTATGACTGATTTATTAGCTGGTTGGAGCTTTTTGGTTGGAGCTTCATGTAAGGACGTCACAAGATGTCCTTACATAACGTATTTGGACTTGAGTGATTAGTTAGGATGTTGAGTTTTTAAATTGAAATTAATATTTATTTTTTAATATACAATTGAATTAGCCAATATAAATATTATACTGTATATGGCAATATAAAGAACAAAGCATACTAATGGAGAAAGAGGTTATTAATAAATAAATAGATTTGTTTAGATAAAGTGTTTTTTTTAAATATATTTACATTTTGATTGCTTTCTGTACATTGTGTTCCGGGAGTCAGGCCATGGTAGGCGTCCTTTAATTTAATTACTTAAAGAGTAACTAAACTCAAAATATTTTTTACAGATAAACTGCTTAGTAAAATGAAAGATAAAACCCTTAAGCCTTCTTTTATTTGTCTTTGCAGACCGACACTTTTTGTGTAAATATGTTTGGTTTTGCAATATTCAGTCTAAAAACGTCTTGGTGCTGCCCTCTATGGATCGAATGATGGATACTGCAGTTGAACTTTCCTATTAGTTAAACGGTTCAGCTTGGTACATAAAGATGTGACAGCTCTGGTGTTTGGGTATAAAAGCTAAATCTGGTGTTTTGATTAAAGAAACCCATAGCTGGTGGGTTCCCGAAGGTGTCACCATCAATTTACACTGGATCTGGTTCCGCTCTGCTTCGCTCTAAAATTTCACAATAAATATGCAACCATTATAATTAACAAGAGTATTTGCACTGGGTTCACACGGTGATACACCAAAACTAGATTAAATCGGCCTCATTCAAGAACATGTTCGTATTCTTATCCTAAATTTCTCTTACTTTTGTTCGTACGAAGGGTTCATGCGAACATGCCACGTCCGATTCAACAAACTCTTCTATCTCTTGTAGTTGTATACAACAGCTTTAATAGTTAATTTAATTTAACCAATTTATGTCATTAGTCTACATAGTTACATTTTAAATTATAATTCCAGTTCAAACAGAATTGCTTATTTTCAACATAATTATGGAGTGTGATTTATTTTCAACTCGAAATATCTTCAAACTAATGAAATATAAAGTTATCTGTCTAGATAACAGCAGACTGACTGCTCATAAAATATACGACAGGTCTGGACCACACGAGAATTTTGTTCGTATCTGAAAAAAAATTATTACAATACGAGAAAATTGTTGAATGCCACAAATTCTCCTAAATCACTCGTACGCACAGATTAACAACAAATCTGTGCGTACGAACGGTTCTTGCATGAGGCCCAATCCTACTTTTGCTGGACACCGGAACTGCTTTGGAGTCAAAACTCAAAGGTCACACAAACAGGAAAAAAAAATTAACACAACATCCCAGACTAATTTAGTCAAAATCACAACTATAATAATAAATATATCAGTTAATTTCTACACAAATGCTGTCAAAATGTATCATTTTGTTTGGGAAGCAGATGGCAACATGTAGCATGCAGAATATGTACTGTATACACACATATTTCATGTGAATTTTATTTTGAAATTGTTTCACATTTCAAAAAGATGACAATGTGTTTTCAGTTGTGTTTGGAGTCCATCTTCCACAAAACAAATTGTTCTGTTCTGACTTCGACATTTATCACAAAATTTATCACGCAATCTCACATTTCCTGCACATCCTTCTCGTATCTACTCTGAGCTTTGCATCGGACCGAAGCAGAGTGGACGCTGTATAAATCGGGGTAGAAACAAATGGCGGGGACCTGCACAGCAGAGCAGAACCACTTGTAGTGTAAATTAGAGGTCAGTCAGTCCAGGCATTCAGCCCTACCCTCAGCTTTAGGGTTTCTGTCACTAGCTGTGTTTCCACTGACCAGGAAAAAGCTCAAATTGTAATTTTGAAAATAAATTTGCTCAATGGAAACACGTCAATTTTGAAAAAAATTACGTTTTTTGACAAAATGTTTTTGCGCTAGGAAGAGGTGGTTTTTCGGCCTTATCGAAATTGATGTATTTCGCATAACTGCAACGGAAAAAGTTTTTTCGCATCACGGGAGTCACGTGATCAAGAACCGGCAGTTTCTACTGGRGAAAAGACGACCAAGAAAAAGGTAACAGGAAGTAAAAGTAGTGTTGAAATTATCGAAGTAGTAAAAGAAAGTATTAAACTCACCGACTACATTTTCCCAAAAACGCAGCATATGTAGCCACTCCCAAGTATAAGGGGCGTGTCACTCAAAAGCCTCTATAAAAGACGCTGACGTCTCCTCTGATGGCTGATGATGAGCGCTAGTGTCGTGGTAGCAACATGCTATGTGTTTACATCCATRGCTGCCATATTTGTGATGACTTATCATGAGAACAAACGTATTCAAGCGTGACTTTAATAGCATTTCTTACTTAATGGAAACACTGCAGTTGCGAAACTGTTTTTTTGACATTAACAGAATATCACCAAAGTTTTGCACACATTTGCAATGGAAACACACCTACTAACTCAGAGGTACAAAGGTGGGGTGTCTGTTCCACCTCTGTGTGTGTGTGTGTGTGGTGGGGGGAGGGGTTGTCTGCTCCACCCCTCGGCCAACACCCCTCGTGTGGTGTGGGACAAGACTGTGGCAAAAATCCTTGTGAGTCTTCTGAATGATCACACAGAACACGTGAGTCCTGGACTGAGCTGTCCTGTGAATTTTAAATGAAGCATTGAACCAAACAGAAATGAGCAAAAAAAATTCTGTTCTGTTTTGGACCAAAGTCATATTTTAACAGCTTGTTGCCTGAACTGTTAGTTTGAAACAGATAAATGTGAGTTTGCATGTATGTCATGAAACTTTACTGTTTACTAAATACATTCATTTCTTAAAAACAATCAGAAATGTTAGCTTGTCAAATTAAGCTAGCTGTCTCGTTCCCTCATCCTGGCCACGCCTCCTCGCTCACCCCCCGCCCCCCACGCTTTAGGCCATGCTCCTCAGTGTCTCATGGCACCGCCCACTTTGTTGCCATTTTTCAAATTTGCCTTGTGGCGGAGTTCTCCTTTCGCAGGGGGTTAGTAACACTTTAACAAATCTTTCGGTGCTTTTAGCTGAACTTTTGCTTTCTTTAGCAGTTCTTTGT